>NC_056733.1:1432169549-1432344375 GCF_019279795.1 Protopterus annectens | reverse complement strand
TTAGGAAGGCTGTGGAGGTGGCTGTAGCTCTGGTGGAGTGTGGCCTGATATTGGCTGGCACACCCTTTCCATGGAAAGAATAACAGAATTTGATGCAATGTCCAATCCATTTTGAAATTGTTTGGAAATTGCCTTTCCTTCTACTCCAGGGGCGTATGCTACAAATAGCTGGTCAGACTTTCTGTTGGCTTTTGTTCTGTCCAAGTAGTAGCGTAGTTGTCTGTGTATGTCCAAAGTGTGCAGCAGCTTTTCCCCTTTATTTTGAGGATTGGGGAAGAAAGTAGGCAGGTGAATTGCTTGATTTAGAGACACCCTGGATATCACTTTTGGCATAAAAGAAGGATTGGTTCTTAAAGAAACCCTGTCCTGATGAAAAATGAGGAATGGAGGTACTGCCATGAAGGCCTGTATCTCCGAAACTCTTCTTGCTGAGGTAATTGCCAACAGGAAAACTGTTTTCCAGGAAAGAAATTGCAATTCTGAAGATGCTGCTGGTTCAAAAGGAGGAAGCGTTAATTTTTCCAACACGAAGTTGAGGTCCCATGCAGGCACTGGTGGTTTTCTGGGAGGTTTGATATTCTTTATCCCTCTTAGAAATTCTTAGCAAAGGATGTGAAAACACAGGTGGATCAGTGTTGTATTTTGCTGAAATTGCTGAAGCATGTATTTTTATGGAAGAATATTAAAGTCCATTATGCAGCATTTCTGCCAAGTATTCCAGTATCTGTGGGATGCTCATTACTGATGCCTCCCGTCCCCTGTTGGTATTCCAGATGTTGAATCTCTTCCATTTGGCTGAATAGGTCTTTCTGGTGGAAGGTCTGCATGCTTCCAATAATATCTGTTGAACTTCCTTGGAGAGAGAGATATGGGGAGAAATCATGGAACCCTCCAAGCTGTCAGTTGTAGAGTTTGCAGGTTGGGATGAACCGTCCTGTAATTGTGCTGAGTCAAGAGTAGAGGCCACTGAGGCAGGGGCCACGGCTTGGTGCAAGATATGCTCCTTAGTAATGGATACCAGTGCTGCCTTGGCCAATCTGGAGCTATTAAGATGCCTTTCGGTTGCTCTGCTTTGATCTTCAGTAACACCTTGGTCATTAATGGCAGAGGTGGGAATGCATAGATTGTTAGAGAGTTCCAGCTGAATGAGACAGCATCTATTCTCCATGCTTGTGGATGGTGTGTCCTCGAGCAGAACTTTTTCAGATGATGATTGAGGTGGGAGGCAGAGAGATCTATGTCCGGCCTCCCCCATGCATGAATTATTTGTGCAAAAATGTCTGGATGTAACATCCATTCGTGCGGGTCCAGGATGTTTCTGCTTAGACTGTCCGCCAGAACACTGTCCCTGCCCGGAACAAACTGGGATTGCAGCTGTATGTTCAGTTTCAGGGATTCTTCCCAAAGAGTCATTGTTAGTCTGCAAAGGGGGTAAGAATGAGTACCTCCCTGCTTGTTTATGTACCACATAACAGTGGTGTTGTCTGTTTATTAGCAGATGACCTTGTTGAAGATATTTTCCGAAGGCCTCGATTGCATGAATCACTGCTAACATCTCTTTTTGATTTATGTGTAGATGTACTTCCTGGGGGGTCCATTGCCCTTGAATGCATCTGCCCTCCATGTGCACCCCCCATCCATGGTCTGAGGCATCTGTTGTAATGGTTTGGCTTGTTTGAGGTTTGTTGAAAGGCATACCTTTGTTTAACTGGCTTGCTTGGGCCCACCACAAAAATTCCCTTTGTAGACATGGGATGAGTGAGATAATTGCTTCTAAGTTGCGGCTGTGTTGAGACCATAAACTGTTTAGGTACCATTGTAGTTTTCTCATGTGTAGTCTTGCCAGTGGAATCAGTAGAATGCAAGATGCCATGAAACCCAGGTCCTGCAGGATTTTCCTTGCAGTCATCTGGGTGAGCTTTGCTAGGCTTTTGAAGTAATGTGGTAATTGTTCTTGCTTCTCTTCTGTGAGATAAGCCATTTGTGATTCTGTCTCTAGTTTGGCTCCTAGAAAAATGATTTGTTGGGATGGCAGTAGTCTTGATTTTTGTAAGTTGACTGTGCATCCCAAAGCCTGTAGTAAGTGAATGACATAATTCAAGTTTTTTGTCAAGGCTTGCTTGCTGTCCGCTTGTATAAGGCAGTCGTCCAGGTAAGGGTATATTTGTATCCCCTGGAGTCTGCAGTGTGCAATTACTAATGCCAGGCATTTCATGAATACTCTGGGCGCAGTAGATAAGCCAAAAGGCAATGCTGAGAATTGATAATGCTCTGACCCTGCAAGAAATCGGAGGTATCTTCTGCAACTGTGTCTGATTGGGACATGCAGGTATGCCTCCTTGAGGTCCAGAGTAACCAGCCAAGACCCCTTTGCCCAGCATGGGAAGGAGTTGCTGTAGCATCAGCATTTTGAATTTTGGTACAATGAGAAAAGTGTTTAGAGCGGACAAGTCTAGTATAGGCCTCCATTGCTTTTCTTTTCTTGGAACAAGGAACAGTCTTGAGTAAAATTCCTGGCCTTGTTCCTGAGGAGGAACCTTTTCTATTGCTTTGATTTGTATCAGCTTTGAAACTTGTTCGAATGCCTCTGCCCTTTGATTTTGTGGCAGGTTTGGCATGCCTTGTCTTGTTGGTAAAGTATGGAAGTGGAACCTGTAGCCTTGGTCTATTATGTCCAGAATCCATTTGTCCTTTGTTAAAATGTGCCAATTTCTTGAAAATAAGGATAATTTTCCGCCAAAAGGTGCTTCTCTTTGAGCCTTGGTTGGCGGTTTCAACGTCAAGTCATTGTGATTGTCCCGGTGGAGCAGGGGAAGTTCCTGCGCCACCTCTCTGACTAGTTGGTTGCCATTGGCATCCCCTGTAGGAGCCTCTGTATTGCCCTCTTCCTCGGGCACGCCTGTTTTTTCCCCTTTGAAACTTGTCAGTGTCCGGAAAGGACCAATTCTTAGAAGGCCAATTCCTGCTGAACCTTGGTGGCTGAACCTGGAGGGAATCCTTGACTGTTTGCACTGATTTAGCCTTTTCTTCAATTGATTTCAACACATCCTGAGCATTAGCACCAAACAGCTTGTGTTTTTCCAGAGGTGCATCTAGAAGCTTTACTTTAACATGATC
This sequence comes from Protopterus annectens, assembly GCF_019279795.1. Classification (NCBI taxonomy): domain Eukaryota; kingdom Metazoa; phylum Chordata; order Ceratodontiformes; family Protopteridae; genus Protopterus; species Protopterus annectens. The sequence goes on along the minus strand of NC_056733.1, from coordinate 1,432,341,258 downwards.
TGGCAATGCCTGTTCTTTCAACCAAGAATGACGTCCCCGGTCATAGCTGCCCTACATGAAGCTTCCAATGCATCATAACCACACTGAAGAAAATGATTGCTAACCTGCTGTGTGTTATGGACCAAATCCTGCAAGGCCTTTCTATCTAAAGGCTCAGGAGAGGCTAACTTTTTCTGCAAATCATCCATCAAGAAATCCTGATACTGAAACATATGCTTGTGAGTTTCAGGAACCCTGTAGTATCTGTCCGGCCTGACAGGAGCAGGGAGGAGAGAATCAGGAGAAGCACTCTAATCTGAGTACACATCATCCAGTACATCTAACACTGGAGGGATAGCTAAAGGCCTGTGTTGGGGAAGCTTAAGGAAGGTACGAAGCAGTTTCCTGGAGTCGGAGAATTCCTGACCTTGCCACTGAAAATGCTCTCTCATGGAGTGTAGAATTTCCCCAAAAGAAATATCCTCAGGAGGAGAGGCAGAAGGAATAGATTCCTCTGCATCAGAATCCTCGTAGGCCTGGAAGGACTCTTCCTGGGTATCTGAGTGATCAGAGTCACCAGAGGCTTCATCTGAAGAAAGGGTGTCTGTATGCTCAACCCTGGGCCTTTCGTCTGAGGGTGGCTGAGAACCTATGTCAGGATGGGCCTGGGAGCCTCTGATTAAGGAAATTAAATCTGCAGCTAAAGTCATGATTTGCTTATCAGTAGTGGGCTGAGGCAAGGTTTTAGGAGGGTGAGACTAAGCCTGGCTGGCAGCCTTAGCACGTGTGTAGGCCTTGATAGACATAGGGGGCCTAGCTGCCCCACGTGCTGGAGTAACCTTGTCCACCGGTATGGTCTCAGGCAAATCTTGGGCTTCAGTTTCTGGAGGAAAATCAACAACCGGCGCAGTCTCCGGGGCCGGAGTGATCGGTAAAGCGGTGTCGTCGGTCCGGAGCGGTGGAACAACCGCCTCAGAAGAGACCGATGCACTCGCGGTAGCTTTTGGTGTGGTGTCGGTGGAAGTCGTGGACCGAGAAAGTCGGTCCCGGTCTTTCGTTTTTTGGAAATATGAAGTGTCAGTTGTCCCGACGGCATGGTATAAGAGAATTTATTGCCAAAAAAAGTCTTTGGCAAACTCTGCCCGGCGCCTGAGTGTGCGCTTATTGAAGCAAGCACAGGCAGCACAGGCCGAGACGTCGTGGTCTGGGCCAAGGCAGGGGAGGCAGTAAGAATGGAAGTCCTTATGATGTATTTGTTTACCACAAGACAAACAATTATTAACTTTTTCAGTTTTTTCTGACATCGGCTGAGGCAAGAAAAGGTTCTCCAATGGGGTACTTAGCTTTTTGATGACTTCGGATACGTAAAACACAGGAGCTGACCGACCGGCACTTGCGAACTGCTTCTGCTTCGGGCACCGCGCAGCAAGAAAGACTGAGGAAGATGGCGTCGGCTGATGCTTTTATACCCCAGCCGCTCTGACGTCGGGGAGGAGGCAACATCAGCCGACGCCGGACACAGACTAAGGAATCTGGCCGACCGAGGGCTGCCTGAGGCAGGACAACCCTATGTAAGGACTGCAGTTGCATTCTTGAAGGACATCCAGGACTGCAACAGTGAAGACACTCAAACAAATACATTTATGGTAAGTGTACACAACTGTACTATGTTTTTAGTGTTCCACTGTTGCAGGCATGACATTTGGGTAGATTCCCAAAGCTGAGGAAATGGGTGGAGGCAGTCAAGGAAGCCTCGGGCTTGGCTGGCATGCCCTGCAAGACTGCAGAGAAAAAAAACCTGCCCTGGATTTGGGAGAGGGGCAGGTGGTAATGTTTGCTAAAGGTGTGAACAGATATTCAGGTAGCAGCCTCCAGGATGTCCCTGGTGGGAACGACTCTGAGGAAAGCTACAGAGGTGGAGGCTGCTCTGGTGGAGTGCCCTGACCCCCTTGGGGGGAGGCTTACCATGCTGTTTGTACCAGAAAAGGATGCAGTCTGCTATCCATTTGGAAATTGTTTGCTTAGAGATGGCTTTGCTCTCTGCCCCTGAAGAAAAGCTAACCAGCAGTTTATCAGATTTTCTGAAGGGTTTAGTCCTGTCCAGATAGTATCGGAGCTGTCTGCGCACATTTAGAGTGCAGAATCCTTTCCTCCTTGTTTTGAGGGTTAGGGAAGAAGGTGGACAAATGGATGGATTGGTTAAGAGCCACACTGGACACCACATTGGGCATGAAAGATGGATTAGTTCTGAGAGATACCCTGTCTTCATGGAAGATAAAGGGTTCCAATGCCATGAGTGCTTGCAGCTCAGACTCTTCTGGCTGAAGTGATGGCCAGGAGGAAGGCTGTCTTCCAGGAGAGAAATTGTAGCTCTGCAGAAGAAGCTGGTTCGAAAGGAGGTGAGCTTTTGCAAGACAACGTTAAGGTCCCAAGCTGGTGTTGGTGCCCTTCTGAGGGCCCTCAAGTTGTTAGCTCCTCTGAATAACTGTTAGATCAGTGGGTGTGAAAAAAGATGCTGCTCAGTGTGAAAATGAGCTGAAATAGCAAAGGCGTGAAATTTTAATAGAGGAGAAAGACTGCTGTGTAGTACGTCAGCTATGTAATCCAGGATGAGAGGGATGGAGGGCTGTGTCGTATTGGCCCCCTTAGCCTGGATCCAGGTGCAGAACCTTTTCCATTTATCTGCATAAAACTTTCTGGTGCTAGGGCGTCTGGCCTCTCGGATAACATCCTGAACCTGTTTACGGAGGATGGCAGACTGGTCAGGGTATAAGCCAAGCTGCCAAATTGAGTGTCTGCAATTTTGGGTGCATGAATTCCCCTTCCCTCTGGGTTAGGAGGTTGGGAATCTAAGTTAGATTCCATGGGGGCAATGGAGACAGGCTGCACAGCAAGGGATACCAGTGCTGTCACAGCCAGTCAGGAGCTATGAGAATGACCCTTGTTTTTTTCTCCCATATTTTGATCAGTAACTTTGGAATGAGAGGTAAGGGAAGAAAGGCATATACAGAGAGGTTTCCCCAGGGGAAGGACAGGGCATCCACTTCCATGCCATGCAGTGATGCTCCCTGGTGCAGAGCTGATGGTTGGTATAGGAGGCAAAGAGGCTGACCTCCAGGGTTCCCCATTTCTGAATTATTAGTAAGAAGGTGTTTCTGCTGAGCTGTCACTCGTGGGTGTCTAAAAGTTTTCTGCTCAACTGGTCTGACATGAAGTTGACAGAGCCCAGCAGGTATTGTGCTAACAGGTGTAGTTACATGGAAGAGGCTGTAAACCAAAGGGTCATGGCCAGCCTGCACAGCGGATAAGAGCGAGTCCCTCCCTACTTGTTTGATGTACCACATATCACTATCGTGTTATATGTTTTGATCAAGAGAACCCCTGGAGAGAGAAGGAGTTTAAAAGCTATCAAAGCCAGCTCTTTTTGAATGATATGCAGGTGGAGTCGCTAGGGGTTCCATAGGCCCTGTATGCACCTGCTGTCCAGGTGTGCACCCCAAGTATAGTCTGATGTGTCTGTGATGAGGGTCTGGGCGGCGGGGTGTGGGGAGAAGGGCATTCTCTTCTTGTGGGAGCAGGCTGTGGCACACCAAAGGAAATCCTTCCTCAGGCAAGGAATAATAGGTAGAGGAGTTACCCGATCTTAGAGTGTCGAAACCAAAGGCTCTTTAGGTACCACTGAAGTTTCTCATATGCAGTCTGACATATGGAATAAGGAGTATGCAAGATGCCATGAATCCCAGGGCTTGCAGGACTTCCCTTGCAGAAAGCTGGGGCCTGGTGCCCAGTCAAGAAAAGTAAGCCGATAGGAAGGAGGCGCAGAGGGGATGGATTCATCAGCATCAGAATCCTCGTAGGCCGGGAAGGATTCTTCCTGGGAATCTGAATGACCTGACTCACTGGAGGCTTCATCTGAGGAAAGGGTAGCTGCCTGCTCAATCCTAGGCCTTTTGTCTGAAGGTGGCTGAGAACCTCTGTCTGGATGAGCCTGAGCCCCTGATTAAAGTAATTAGATCTGCAGCTAAAGTCATGATCTGTTTATCAGAAGTGGGACCCTGTGAAAAAGATTTAGGAGAGTGAGATAGTCTGGCTGGCAGCCTTAGCACGTGTGTAGGCCTTGATGGACATAGACAAAGGAGGCCTAGCTGCCCCACGTGCTGGAGTAACTTTGTCCACCGGTATGGTGTCAGGCAAATCTTGGGCTTCGGTTTCAGGAGGAAAATCAACAACCGGCACCGGGGTAGCCTCCGGGACCGAAGTGTGCGGTAAAGTGGTGTCGTCGGCCTGGAGCGGTTGAATTACCGCCTCCGAAGAGACCGATGCACTCGCGGTACGCTTCAGCGTGGTGTCGGTGGAAGTCGCGGGCCGGGAAAGTCGGTCCCGGTCCTTCCGTTTTTTGGAAATATGTGCTGTCGGTAGTTCCGACGGCATGATAGAGTAATTTTCCCCAAAAAAGTCTTCAGCAAATTCTGCCCGGCGCCTAAGTGTGCGCTTATTAAAGCAAGCACAGGCAGCACAGGCCGAGACGGCGTGGTCTGGGCCGAGGCAGGGAAGGCAGTAAGAATGGAAGTCCTTATGAGGTATTTGTTTACCACATGACAAGCAATTATTAACTTTTGCAGTTTTTATCTGACATCGGCTGAGGCAAGAAAAGGTTCCCCAACGGGGTACTTAGCTTTTTGATGACTTCGGTATCTGAAAACACAGGAGCTGGCCGACCAGCACTTGCGAATTGCTTCTGCTTTGGGCACCGCACGGCAAGAAAGACTGAAGAAGATGGCGTCGGCTGATGCTTATGTACCCCAGCCGCTCTGTCGGGGAAGAGGCGACATCAGCCGATGTTGGACCCAGACTTTGGAATCTGGCCGACTGAAGGGCTGCCTGAGGTAGGACAACCCATATGTCAGGATTGCAGTTGCATTCTTGAAGGACATCTTTGTTTCTCTGGTGTTAGGCATGCAATCTGGGATGGTGTACCCAGACTTGCTCCCAGGAAGATTATCCTTTTGGTGGGTACCTGTTTGGATTTCTTTTCGTTGACTGTGTACCCTAAGGAGATAAGTAGATCCTTCACAAAGGCCATGTCTTTGAGCAGCTTTTCCTGGCTGTCTGCCTGAATAAGGCAGTCTAAGTAGGGGTAAATCTGAATATTTCTTTGTCTGCAAAAAGCAAATGTAGGAGCAAGGCATTTGGTGAAAACTCGAGAGCAGTAGATAAGCCAAAAGGAAGCGCAGAGAACTAAAAGTGTTGCAATCCTGCCCTGAATGAAGATATTTTCTGCAGGACTCCCTGATGAAAATGTGGAGGTAGGTCTCTTTTAGGTCCAGGGTGGCTAGCCAAACGTCCTTGCTGAGTATTTTGAATTTTGGGATCACCAGGAAGGTGTTTAGAATGGCTAGATAGAGGATGGGGTGCCAGGTGCCCTCTTTTCTGGGTACAAGAAAAAGTCTGGAGTAGAAGCTTTGTCCCATCTGCTCTGCAGGAACGTGTTCTACTGTTCCAAGGAGAGCAGGGCAAGAATTTCCTTCTGAGCCTCTGCCCACTGATTTGGTGGTAGATCTGGGAACCCTTTTGGCGTTGGAAGGGTGTGGAAGGAGAATTTGTACCCCTGAGACAATGTTCAGAAAGTACAGTTGTGTACACTTACCATAAATGTAGATGTTAGAGTGTATTCAATGTTGCAGTCATTGCATTTGGGTACTCTGCTGGCAGGTTGCCCTCAGTCGGCCTGAATTCCAAAGTCTTGGGTCCTGCATCAGTTGCTGTCTCCTCTTCCATGACATCAGGTCGTCAGGGTGGTAAAACATGCAGCAGATGTCATTTTCTTTAGTTTTTCTTGCCCCAGATGTCAGGTGCCCCCAAAAAGATAGCAAAAATATATATACATGCATCAATATAAACTTTACCTTCATCTACAAGCAAATACACCACATAGGCTGTAGAAGATAGAGAAGGAAAGAAACTCCAGAATGATTGGGGGATGGCGGGTGGGTAACCTGAACTGCAACAGTGAATACACTCGAACATCTACATTTATGGTAAGTGTACACAACTGTACAATGTTCTTCATGTTTCACTGTTGCAATCATTACATTTGGGTAGAATCCCAAAGCTATGGTTGGGAGGCTGGAGCTAAACAACATTAGGTGCGGCTATAAGGCCCTACAGAACTGCAGTGGCAAAGCCTGCCCTGGACTTAGAGAGGCAAATGATAATGCTTTGTAAAGGTGTGAACAGAACTCCAAGTAGCAGCCTCTAGAATGTCTTTGGTTGGTACTCCTCTGAGAAAGGCTGCTGAAGTAGCTGCAGCTCTGGTGGAATGAGACCTAATGCCCTTGGGCACAGGTTTACCATGGTGTAAGTAGCAGAAATAGATGCAGTGGCTTATCCACTTTGAAATGGTCTGCTTTGAAATAGCCTTTCCTTCTAATCCTGCAGCATATGTCACTAATAATTGCTCAGTTTTCTTAGAGCTTTAGTCCTGTTCAAGTAGAATCTTAGCTGTGTACGTCCAAGGAATGCAGAATTCTCTCCCCCTTGCTCTGCAGATTTGGATAAAAGGTTGGCAGATTAATTGTTTAAGAGCCACACTGGAAACCACCTTAGGGTGAACTTTTCCAATAGATAATTGAGGTCCCATGCAGGTAATGGTGATCTTCTAGGAGGCCTTACATTTTTGGCTCCTCTAAGATACTGCTTTAGTAAAGGATGAGAAAAGATTGGTGGCTCTGTATTTTAATGAGCTGAAATAGCAGAGGCATGGGTTTTAATTGTAGAGAAAAATAGGCCTTTGTCAAGCATCTCAGTTAAGTATTGTAATATCTGAGGAATACTTTGTTCTGCTTCATCAGTTCCTTGTGCTCGATTCCAAGCACAGAATCTCTTCCATTTATCAGCATAAGATTTTCTAGTACTAAGCCTTCCAACTTCCAAAAAGACATCCATCATAGCTTTACTGAGAGGAGTTGTTTGTATAACTACATGATCAGCCATGCTGCCAGGTTCAGTGTCTGGAGTTGATTGTGCAGGATCTGATTGTTTTGCTGGGACAGTAGTTGAGGTCTATGAGGTAGGGTCCAAGCTGGGTATTGAGACAAGTTCCTTAGGACTGGGTACCAGTAATAGTGGGACCAGTCCGGAGCAATTAACATCTTTGGTTTCTCTTGTATGACTTTTAGGAGGACCTTGGAAAGAGGAGGCAGAGGAAGAAAGACGCAAACGGATAGGTTTTTCCAACTGAAGGATAGGGTGTCCATTTTCCATGCTTGTCTGTGTTAAGTCCTTGTTCAGAATCTTTTCAATTGACAATTTTGAGGAGAGGCAAATAGATGTCTGGGCTCCCCCATTTCTCTTATCATGCCGAAGACTTGTGGATTTAGTTTCCACTCGTGAGGGTCCATAAGGTTTCTGCTTAAATCATCTGCCAGAGTATTTTGCTTTCCTGGCACGAACTGAGCTTGGAGATGTATTTGGTAAGTCAAAGCTGTGTCCCACAGTGCCATGGTTAATCTGCAAAGGGGGTATGAGTGTGTACCCCCCCTTGCTTGTTTATATACCACATGACCATCTTTATCAGTAGGTGTCCTGGATGAATTAAGTTCTTGAAGGCTGTTAGGGCATTTTCAACAGCTAGCACCTCTTTCTGGTTGATATGTAGATGCATTTGTTTTGGGGTCCATACACCCTGAATGCATCTTCCTGCCATGTGGGCCCACCAGACAATCTGATGAGTCTGTTAAGGTTTGGCTGGCAGAGGGTAGAGTGAAGGCCCTTCCCATGTTTTGGTGACATGCCTTTGCCCACCACAGAAACTCCTGTTGTAGGCAGGGTATGAGAGGAATCATTGTTTCCAGACTCTGAGAATGTTGACTCAAACTTTTCAGGTACCATTGAAGTTTCCTCATATGCAGTCTCGCATATGGAATCAGCAGAATGCAGGATGCCATGAAGCCCAAAGCCTGCAGAATTTGTCTTGCAGATAACTGGGTTTTTATCGCCAATTTGAAGTAGTTAGTTGCCTTTGCTTGCCTGGCATGAGGCAAGCCATCTGGGCAGTTGTATTCAAGCTTGCACCCAGGAATGTTATCTTTTGAGAGGGTACCAGATGTGATTTATTTTCATTTATTGTGTACCCTAGGCACGTTAGAAGCCTATTCACAAATGCCAGGTGTTAAAGAAGAATGTCCTTGCTCTCTGCTTGAATGAGACTGTCGTCCAAATAAGGGTATATTTGTATACTTTTTTTGTTTGCAAAATGCAATTACTGGTACCAGGCACTTTGTGAAAACCCTGGGCATAGTAGGCAAGCCAAAGGGCAGTAAATAGAATTGGTAATGCATTAATCCAGCCTTTAATCTGAGGTATCTTCTGCACAGTTGTCTTATTGGGACATGCAGGTATGCCTCTTATGTCTATCACCAGCCAAGCATTTCTGCCCAGCATGGGCAGAAGCTGCTGCAAAGTCAGCATTTTGAATTTTGGAATGTCCAGGTATGTGTTCAAAATTGATAAATCCAGTATTGGGTGCCAGGCCTTGTCCTTTCTGGGTACCAAGAACAGTCGAGTGAAAATCTTGTTCTTTTTCCTGTTCTGGTACTGGCTTAATGGCCCCCATATCCATGAGGGACGTAAGCTGTTTCTGTGCCTCTGCCCATTGATTTTTGGGCAGATCTGGCCAACCATTTGCCATTGGCAAAGTGTGGAAATGGAATCTGTATCCCTGTGATACTATGTTTAGTACCCACTTGTCCTGGGTTAACTCCCAATTTTGAGCAAAAAGTGCTAATTTTCCCCCTAAGGGTGCTGCCAAAAGAGAAGTGCTTGTTGTTGGCAGAGGGAAGTCATTGAGACTGTTTTCTGTAGGTTTTGCTTTACCTCCTCCAGATTTGGAGGTAGAAGTGCCCCATTGCTTTGACCTGTATGAATCTTGCATCTGGTATCTGGAACCCTTTGGGCGTCTGGATTTGCCCCTTTGAGCTCTGTGACACAGGAAAGGACCACTTCTTTGTAGGCCGGTGTCTACTGAATCTTGGTGGCTGCACCTGTAAGAAGTCTTTAACAGTTTGCATAGACTTAGCTTTGTCTTCCATTTTCTTTAAAACCTCTTCTGCCTTAATACAAAACAGAGTATCATGCTGTAAAGGTGCATCTAGCAATTTAGCTTTAACATGATCAGGCAAATTTTGTTCCTTTAGTCAGGCATGCCTCCTAAACACAGATCCAGTAACTGCGGCCCCGCAGGAGGTCTCTAAGCAGTCAAAACCACATTGCAAAGTATGCTTTCCAACCTGTTCAGCTGCATGCAATAATTCCTGCAATTCTTTATTTTCTGCACATTCAGAATCAACATAATTTTCTGTTTCAGCAATCCCATAACATGTTGTTGATACTTAAGCATATGAAATTGACAGTTTAAGGCTCTGATTGCCAAGGCTGCAGATGTATAAACCTTTTTTCCCCATCTGTCCAGTGTCCCTGAATCTGTCAGAGGGGGTAGGATTTTTTGCTGTTGAGGCCTTAACTCCCTTTGGACCCTGTGAAATAGTTTCAGGATCAACAGCAGGGTTTCTAAATAAAAATTTGTGCGAGTCAGGGACCCTGTAATATCTGTCAGGCTTACTGGGAGCCGGAGGTAAGGAGTAAGGGGTCAAGCTTGACTCTGAAAACACATCATCCACAATGTCTAAAACAGGGGGAATTGGCTAAAGGCCTGTGCTGAGGGAGAAGGAAATCCCGGAGCCTCTTTTTTGATTCCGAGTTATATTGACTCTCCCACTGAAAATGCTCCCTCAAAATATCCAATGTTCCCCCAAATAAATAATCCTCAGGAGGAGAAGCAGATGGTATTGACTCTTCTGCATCAGAATCCTCATAGGGAGGTACATTTCCTGATCATAAGAAAAATCAGAATAGAAACCTGATCTGAAGATTCATAATCAGTGTCTTGACTAGGCCTCTTATCTGGAGGGGGATGGGCACCCCTGATCAGGGTAATAAGGTCTTCAGACATTTTGATAATCTGTTTTTTAGGCATAGAGGCCTGTGCACGTGGCTCATGCATCATTTTTTTAGTTTTAGAAGTTGCTTTTGTCTTTGGTTTTGCAGCTGTCGGTTTGATATACAAATGTTGAGGTCTGAATACACCCTCAAAAGCCGGTGCCTGCTTAGCGGCTCCAGACCCATCTGAGGGAGATACATCTGTCGGTCCAATACCTTGAGTAGCTTGCGACATGCCGGACTCAACATGGGTGTCGGTAGAGGCCTGTGACTCGAAGGTAGTGGGTATGAGGGGCTGTGAAAGCACCTCACTGAGTACTGGCAAACCTGTGACTGGCTTAGAAGCTTTGTCTGTTTTGGATCTCGACTGCCTTTCTCTGTCCTTTTCTTTGCTTTTTTTATGTACTACAGTAGTCTGATTGCTATCAGACGACATTTCAGGGTAGTTAAATCTGTTTCCAAAATACTTTGAGGCAAAAATATACAGACGCTTAATAGTGCGTTGGTTAAATCTAGCACAAAACCGACAGCCAGGCAAGTTGTGATCAGGGCCTAGGCAAGGAATACAGTATAAATAGAAATTCTTATGAGGTATTTACTTCCCACAAGTAATACAATTATTTTTTCTGACATCAATATGGAGCAAGAAAAAAGCTAAGTACCTCATTGGGGAAACTTTAGTGAAGACTTCGGTTCTGAAACCGAAACCCGAATATTTCAGTAGTCGGCTGACTGGCACTTGCGCAAAATGCTTCTGCTTCGGGCACCGCGCGGCAAGAAAGACTGACGAAAATGGCGTCGGCTGCATGTTTTATATCCCTGACGACCTGACGTCATGGAAGAGGAGACCGCAACCAACGCAGGACCCAAGACTTTGGAATTCAGGCCAACTGAGGGCAACCTGCCAGCACATTACCCAAATGTAATGACTGCAACAGTGAAACACGAAGAACATCCCATTGGTCCTTTGTAATGGTGGCCCTGATGATTCAGTGAAATTAGAAGTTATGTACTCACCATAACGTTCCATCTGAGTAGGTGACTTCATTTGGATGCAACCTGTGGGTTGCGGATCCGAGCTGGCATTTCAAAAGCTTAGGCTCTGAGCTCCTAGCTCCTCCCTCTACCCATAATCCCCTGCCAAGCCCCAACTGACCTCAGATTGAGTTTGCCTATATAATACTAGAATAAAAAGTATCTAAATAGACGAATAAACTCTTATTGCATAAAGATCAGGGGGATGGAGGGGGGGATGGTTGCATCCAAATGAAGTCACCTACTCAGATGGAACGTTATGGTGAGTACATAACTTCTAGATCTGAAGAAGGCAGACTTCATTTGTCTGCAACCTGTGGGACAGAGTCCCCAGCTACCTAAATCTTGGGCGGCCGTCATGGAAGGATGTTCCGGAGCACCGCTGAGCCAAAGGATGCTCTTCCCCTGGAAACAACATCCACCTTACAATGAGAAATGAAGGTATGAGACGAGGCCCAAGTGGCTGCCGCGCAGATATCATCCAATGGCACTCGGGACTTAAACGCGGCTGACGTGGAAACTGCCCTAGTAGAGTGAGCAGTAACCCTCTGAGGAGCAGGCCTACCTGAAGTGTCATAAGCCTGCAGAATACAATTAGCAATCCATCTCGACAGTGTGACTTTGGAAACTGCTTTGCCCATAGCAAATTTAGCAAAGGAGACTAACAGTTGATCTGATTGTCTATGACCAGCCGTTCTGTGAATGTAAAAGCGCAATTGTCTATGAACATCTAAAGAATGCAGCTTATATTCTCCTTTGTTTTTATAGTTGGGGAAAAACACAGGTAAGTTGATTGATTAATATTAGATTCCGAAGAAACTTTTGGAAGAAAAGATGGATTGGTCCTGAGGCACACCCTATAGGGAAAAAGGGAGAGGTAAGGCGGTTTGACGCATAGAGCCTGAAGTTCCAACACTCTTCTGGCTGATGTGATGGCTACCAAGAAAGCAGTCTTCCAGGAAAGGTACTTTAGATCTGCAGAAGCTGCAGGCTCAAAGGGGGGAGCAGTAAGGGCCTGAAGAACTAAGGATAGGTCCCAAGGTGGTAAAGCTTCTTTGACCGGTGGCCTCAACAGAAAAACTCCTTTAAGAAAGGTCTTGCAAAGTTTCGCAATCATGAGGGGAGCTGACTCATGACCCATATGATAATGGGAAATCGCTGCCATTTGTACCTATACCGTGGAAGAAGTAGCCCCTTGACGAAAGGGGTCGGTTAAGAAGTCCAGTACCGCAGACATAGGTGCCAAAAAAGGATCAACATTTTTCTGGACCGCCCAAATAGAAAACCTTTTCCATTTGCTCCGATAAACCTTCCTAGTGGAAGGTTTATGAGCCGCCACTAAAATGGCCTTGACAGGTGACGAGATACCGGGAGTCCTAATCAAGGATGGAACTGGAGCAGCCAGGCTGCCAATTTCAGGGTGTGTAGATTCGGGACCGGGAATCCTAGAGGATGGGAGATGAGATCCGGGATCGGATCCAGGGCGGATTCACTTTGTGAGACCATACATAAGGGAACCAGGGCTGACGAGGCCAGAACGGGGCAATGAGAATCATTCTGCTCCCCAAACTGTTGGCTTTCTGCAAGAGCCTCTGCATCAGAGGTAGTGGAGGATAGGCATAAAGGAGACCGGGAGGCCAAGCATGCACCAGAGCGTCTCTCGGGGATTCCCCAGGTGGGGGAAGTAGAGCGAAGAAACTGTCGCATTTGGCGTTTGAGTGACAAGCAAAAAGATCGCAACAGGGTTGCCCCCAGACAGCAAAAATCTTCTTCGCTACCAGAGGATTGAGAGACCATTCGTGCGGGGAAAGAATGGTGCGACTGAGCTTGTCCGCAAGGATGTTGGATTTTCCCGGAATGTGCGTTGCTACAAGAAAGCGTTTGGTGGAAATTGCCCATTCCCAGACTCTCATGGCCTCTCGACAAAGGGGATAGGACCTGGTTCCTCCCTGCTTGTTGATGTACCAGACTACCGACATGTCTGTCTGGATCGCAATAGTCCCCGTAGGAAGAAGGCTGTGAAGTGCTTGCAACGCTAGGAGCACCGCCCTCATCTCCAGGACATTGATATGCAACGAGGTCTCTGAAGTGTTCCACGTGCCTTGGACAATCTTGCCCGCAGAATGCCCCCCCCACCCGAGGGGAGAAGCGTCCGTAGTCACCGTAGCTCGGGGGAATGTTGCACAAAAGGGTCTCCCTGCTAGAGGCTCTGGAGACTGGATCCACCAAAACAGGGAGTCCTTGCATGCCTTGCTGACCGCTATCGGGCTGTTGAGAGAGGAGTATAGCGGGGACCACTGGACCTGAAGGGTCCACTGAAGAACCCGCATGTGTAAGCGAGCATGAAGAAGAAGTGGAATAAATGAACCCAGGGCCCTCAGGACCGAAGCCGCCGTCGGAAACGGTTGCAGGACTGCTGTGATATGACACCTCAGGCTGGACAGCCTGTCTGGGGTGAGGAAGGCCCGCATTGATCTTGTGTCCAACCTTCCTCCTATGAAATTTTTAAGTTGTGTGGGGTGCAGTAAAGATTTTTCCCAGTTTATGGTGATGCCCAGCCTTGGGGCTATAAGAAGGAAATAGTCCCTGGCTGAGCAAAGTAGATGCCTTGATGATGCCGTCAGGAGCCAGTCGTCCAGGTACGGAAAGACCTGTAATCCCTGGAGTCTCAGGTGGGCCGCTACTACTGCTAGTACCTTGGTGAACACCCTGGGGGGAGAGGTGAGACCGAAGGGGAGGACCCTGAACTGGTAGTGGCTGGCTCCCAGCCGGAAGCGAAGGAACCTCCTGGACCGTCTGTCCATCCGAATGTGGCAGTACGTGTCCTTGAGGTCGATAGAGCACATCCAATCGTTCTCCCGCAAGAGGGGGAGTATAGATTGTAGGGTGACCATCCGGAACTTTTGCTTGGTTACTGACAGGTTCAGCAGGGAAAGGTCTAAGATCGGTCTTAAGTCCCCTGTTTTCTTTGGCACCAAGAAGAACCTGGAGTAAAACCATGACCCGGTCTGATCTCGGGGGACGCGCTGGATGGCTCTTTTTTCTAGCAGCTGCTCGATTTCGACAGCTGCTGCCTCCCTTTGGTCGGGTGGTACATCGGGGAGGCTGCGGGATCTGGGGATATTGCTCAGGGGAATGGTATAACCTCTGGATATCACACGAAGCACCCAACGGTCTGATGTGATTGACTCCCAAGAAGTCAGGTGCCTCGAAAAACGCCCCCCGACTGCCTCCAGAGACGGACAGCCGGGCAACCCTTCAGGGCTGTTGCGTGGGTCTGTCAGAGAAAGGTTCTCTGGACCCAAAGTTCCTAGGAGCCGCTCTGCCTCTAGGACGGCGACCTCCCTGCCCTCCTCTGCCACGGAAGGACTGGTTATCCGGAGCAGGTTGGGACTGCTGCGACTTCCGGAACCACATCATCTTCTGTCCTTTTTGGTTCTTCAAAAAGGACCTATGGGGAGCTGAGAAGCGGACTCCGACGGCAGACAGCGTCTTCCCGTCCTTCTCGCTCTGGACTGACCAGTTTTGCCAAACAAGGCAGAACCATCAAAGGGGGCATTCGCGAAGGTCGCTTTGAAGGGCTCTGCGAAATCACAGTGGCGGAGCCAGGCCTGACGCCTCATGACTAGGCCCGCTCCGCTAGCTCTAGCGGCTCCCTCGGTAGCGTGAGAAAGTAGCCGCATAGAAGTATTGGAAACTGCTCTAAGAGTGGCCATACGGGTGGAGTACACTTGTTTGTCCTCACCCGACATGGACTCGGGGGGGGGGGGTGCAGCGTACTCTTTAATCAGGTCCCGCTGCATCCTGATAACATGTGCCATGTAGTTCAGCGCTCTCAAAGAGAAGGTTGTGCGATCCATCGAGCGGGACTCTCTGCCCGGAGGATGCATAGAGGGACTCTCCTGTGCTAACTCCCTCTTCGTGGCTGCAGCCATCATCATGGCATCTACCAGGGGGCCCTTGCTCCAGTGAGTGCGGTCCGCCGGGGGGCTCAGGATACGGTCCGGACGCTTGGGTACAGGCTCAACGGTGTTCGGATCCTTCCATGCTCTGGTGGATATAAGGTCCACCAGAGGATCGGCAGGAGGGGACACCCAAGAGGTAGATGGACCCGCCTCGAATGCCTCCAAGAACACAGACTCGTCTGAGGAGGCCTTGGGGGCAGACCACCCCCCCCCCCTGATCCTTAACATCTCCATAATGTCTCCAAAGGAGATGTCCTCCGGGGGTGATCTTGGGGAGCCCTCCCCTTCATCCAAGTCTGTGTCTTCGGTAATGGACTCTGGAAAGTCCATGTGCCTCCTTTTTCACTTACGCTTCCGAGGCACTTCCTCGGGGGGACTGTCCGAGGAGTCCTCTTCAGCAGCTAGATGTTCCAAGGGAACTACTTGGGACATCGAGGCGGGCTGTCCCTGGGACCGGCTGATGGGAGCCTGGCCCAGCTGCAAGGGAGTGCGGGGTGGAGCCATGGCAGGGACCGGGGGTCCGGTAGTCCTCAACAGCGCCCTTTCCACTACGTCGAAGGCCGAGGGGGAGCCAGCTTCTCTAAGCCCAGAGAGCCTACCCCCACTCGGATCCGACACACGGACCGGAGTCGGACACGAAACCGTCGGATCCGAGAGACTGGTGTGCAACGACTTAGACGGAGTCGAAGACACACCGGCTGCTTCGGATCCGAGGCTCAGCCCTCGGCTCAGAGAGGTCGGGTCCGAAGTACCCGAAGCACTCAAGGGATGGGTCGGATCTGAGGTGCGCCGACCTATCGGATCCGACCCACCCCCGGATCCAACTCTGCCCGGCACAGACAGCTCCGAACCCTGGGTGTGGGTCGGAGAAGGAGCCAAGGGGGCGAAAAAAGGGGTCGAAGCCCCTCCCGGATGGGGGGGGGATAAGAGCACTTCCATTTGCATCTGGGCCTGGATGAAACGCCTCATCATCCGGTCCATGTCTGCTTCGCTCATTGAAAAGGTGGATCTAGATGAGGCCACCGAAGCGGACCTAGAGAGCCGCCTCGGGGACCTCACTGAAGGGCTAGCCTCCTCCTCGGGCCCAGAAGAGAACAGAGGGGAGTGGAGCCGAGGAGGAGGAGATCTAGAAGACACAGGGGAGGCCCGTTTAGACGGAGGAGCCGAACTTGAGGTCTCTGCTCTCTATTTGTGGTGCCTCTCCTTGTGTCTCTCCTTCTCTTTCTCCCTTGTAGTCTCCCTCTCCTCCGGCTTTTTGGTGGGAGGTTGAGTCCCTGCCGGGGGAGGGGAGACCGCAGCACCCACTGAAGGCTGCTGGCTACAGAGGCCGGAGCCTCATCTGGAGGGAGAAGTCCCGCCAGAACAAGCTTCGACCTCCGCTCCCTTAAAGCTTGGGGGTTGAACCCTGCACATATGGTACAACCAGATGAGGTGTTCAACCCCCAAGCATTTAACGCACCGAGTGTGGCCATCTGCTGGGGACAGCTTATGGCCACACTCGGTACATTTAGAAAACACTGCCTTATGGGCTTCTGACATCCTAAGCCCTAACAGGCCTAAAACACACAGTACAAACAAACACACAAACTACGCAAAACCCGTGAAAAAAATTAACAAGATAGAGAGAGGAAAGCCTAACACATACACTCTAACTAAATATTAAAAGTTTAAAGTTTTTAAAATTTTTTAGTCAAAACTCTTATCTTTAACCAGGAGCTCGAGGAGTCCGTTGCAACTTGAAAAGCGGCAAACGAAATCTGAGGTCAGTTAGGGCTTGGCAGGGGATTATGGGTAGAGGGAGGAGCTAGGAGCTCGGAGCCTAAGCTTTTGAAATGCCGGCTCGGATCCGAGGTCGGATCCGATACCCACAGGTTGCAGACAAATGAAGTCTGCCTACTTCAGATGCAGGGTTTTCCTCCCAGGGGTATGTGATGGAGGGCAGAGGAGAGGACAGGAGGGGGCGAGTCATTGAGAGTTCTTACCGTAAGGGGGGTGGCTTAGAACTCCCTGATTTTTAAGTGGAAGCAGTCTACTGCTTAGATCTCTGTAACCCTGGGGACTGCTGTCTTGGAGGTCTGTTTCCATTGGGCCTAGGCTGGCCCTGCTTACTAGATGTAGGAAAGGACCACTGCTTGGTAAGAAAATGCCTGCTGAACCTAGGGGGCTGTACCTGTAAGAAATCTTTTTAACAGCCTGCATAGATTTTGCTTTTTCTTCCATCTTTTCTAACACCTCTTCTGCTTTAGTACCAAATAAGTTATCTTCGCGCAAGGGTGCAGCCAACAATTTTGATTTGACATGGTCTGGTAGGGGTTGTTCTTAAGCCATGCATGTCTTCTAATTACAGATCCAGAGACGGCTGCCCTGCAAGAAGCTTCTAAGGCGTCAAAACCACAATGCAAATTATGTTTAGTTACTTGACCAGCAGCTTGCATCAACTCCTGTAAATCTTTAGATTCTGCCTATGCAGGAAAGGAGGAAATTTGTTTATGGAGTTCCCAAGTATGTTGCTGATATTTAAGCACATGGAACTGACAATTCATTGCCCTGACAGCAAGAGTAGCAGAGGTGTATACTTTTTTACCCCATCTGTCCAGTGCTCTGGAATCCCTGTCTGAGGGGGTGGGATTCTTAGTTGAAGTAGCTTTAACCCCTTCTGGGCCTTGAAAAATGACCTCAAGGTCCACTGCTGGGTTTTTAAAAAGATATTTGCTAGACAGAGGGACTCCGTAGTACCGGTTTGGTTTTCTGGGAGCAGGAGGGAGGGCATCTTGAGTCAAGCTGGATTCATCCACCACATCTAGGACAGGGGGGGGTGGCTAAGGGCCTGTGCTGTGGAAGGTCCAGGAACTCTAAGTCTCTCTCTAGACTATGGGTAGCCTTGACTCTCCCATTTGAAATGCTCCCTTAAAATATGCAGGGTTTCCCCAAAGGAAAAATCCTCTAGGGGAGAGGCTAAAGGAATGGATTCCTCTGCATCAGAATCCTCATATGTAGAGAAGGGCTGCATGCCTTCATAGTCAGATGCATCGGATTCATCTGACTCTTGTTCAGACATAACTACTGGAGACGGAGCTCTTTCTTTTTGAGGGAGTGGCTTGGCTTCCCCTAATCAGCATAAGGTTCTCTGTCATTTTAAGCATTTGTGACTGAGGCAAGGGAGCAGGCGTCAAGAGAACGGTTGGTAGTCTGTTTCTTGGGGGGTGGTTCGACCCCTAGGCCTACGGAACTCTGTTCTTGAAAAAACAGTAGCCGTGATAGGTGTCAGTTTATATCTGAATTCGATGTTGCAAAGGACTTCCACGGAAGCTGGTGCCTGCACAGCGGCTCCAATCCTATCCAAGGTAGAGACTACCACAGGATCCTTAGAAAAAGAGTTCTGCAGCATACAGGACTCTGAAAGGGTCTTCGTA
Source organism: Protopterus annectens (assembly GCF_019279795.1). Lineage (NCBI taxonomy): Eukaryota > Metazoa > Chordata > Ceratodontiformes > Protopteridae > Protopterus > Protopterus annectens. The sequence continues at coordinate 1,432,322,870 of NC_056733.1, read as the reverse complement.
GCAGCCTGTGAATTAACTGAAGCAGGCATCAGGGGGCTGCAAAAGCGCCTCACTGAGTTCCAGAGGACTGATGAGCTTGGCGGTAGTAGTCGGAAGGGTTGGTCCTGTGCAGTCTATCTTTGCTTTTTCAGAATATCTGCTGTCAGATGGCTTATCAAAGCCATATCAGAATTTGAGGACTGTAATCGAAAGTATCTGGCCACAATAAGGGCTCGATGACTAATAGCTCTGGCGTGAAAGCACAGAACTGACAAGGAGCATCGTGGTCTGGGCCTAGACAAGTGAAGCAGTAGGAGTGGAAGTCCCTGTGTGGTATTTGCTTTCCACAGGCAAAACAATTAACTTGACACTGGTTAGTGCAAGAAAAAAGGATCCCCAACCGGGTACTTACCTTTCGAAGTCTTCAACTTCATTTCGGAAATGAAACTCAGGTAGCGGCCAAATGGCACTTGTGCGAACTGCTTTGGGCTCCATGGCAAGAAAGATTGATGCAATAGTGTCGGCTGCCTTCCTTTATACCACAGACGACCTGACGTCAGTCCTCAAGCGACAGCAACTGATGCAGAAATACTAAGTCTCTGGTATTCAGGCTGGCTGAGGGCTACCCTGGCAGGGATAACCCAAATGTCATGACTAACAATGAAACACTAAGAACATCAGAAAGGGACGGCTTCAGAACTGTGGTCAATGCCGAAGACAGCCGCTGAGAAAGAAGCCAGGGCCAAACTGAGCAGTGCCAAAGCTCCAAGGTGAAGGGACAGTACAAAAAAAACAGGAGTTGACCAAGGTTCCTCAGAGCTGACAGGACAGATCTGGCCCCAGGTGGTATCCAGATCCGAAACAGCCAAAGAACTTAGGGTAATAATCGGTTCTGAAGTGAGAGACGTCTCGGGAAGATACTGTTGGCTCTGGATGACTTAGAGCTGACATACCTAAAACCTCAGATGAGGTTGGAGGAGGAGTAATTAAGACGGTAAAGGCTGAAATGGTTTCAAGACCCAAAGGGTCGAAGCCAAAGCGAGTCCTGCAAGTCCATTCGACCACAGAACTTCAGGTGTTTGTAAAAAGACCTAGAGCAATTCACCATCAGAAGGGTCAATAGATAGAAAATAAACCACCGTTCCCAAATCAAGTTGTTGAATTGTCTGTGCTCAGGTAGTCAAGCATCTAAGAAGTGGTGAGGCATTTATCCCGAGCAGATATTTGAACTTCCTGTTGTCAATGAGAGCTTTGTGGCTAAAGCTGCAGCAAATGCTATGGTCTTATTGAAGATGTATGGCACCTAAACAATAGACGCACAAAAGATGAGACTCCAAGAAAGGAATTTTTTTGCCACAATTCTGGCATTTTTTTAAAGCCAGAGGGGCCTTTGGGTTTGTCAGCGATAATGACGGAAGATGACAGAAACTACAGACAGGAAGGGAAATCAGGAAAAAAAAAAAAAGAGAAGTATCAACAATGATAGATTTAGATACACCTAAGGGTATGGAGAAAGCAGAACAGAGCACTAAAGGAGGAGGATTTTTTTTTTTTTTTTTTTTTTTTTTTTTTTTTTTAAGTAAATCAAGGAGGGGGGACTAAACAATGTTAGTACCAATACACGCAAGTGTATGGGAAGGAACCATCAACAATGATAGTGAAGGTACACTAGTGTATGGACAGATGGAAAACAAAAAAGGAAGATATTTTTAAAAGTAATATACTTCTCTAGAAAAAAGGAAGACATTGAAATTTTTAACAAGGTCTGGCTGAGAGATGAGGCGAACAAGTCTGTCCATAAAAGCGGCAAATGATATCAGAGGTGACTTGGAGAAGGAGATTATGGGGTAAGGGTGAAATAAGTGTTTCTGGCATGTGTGAGCTGTAGTAATGCCAAAGTCTGTTCTGACATCTGAACTGAACCTCAATTAAAGATAAAATGAAAATTGACATATCTGCATCCAGACGCTCTGTGAACACTCTTGGTGCAAAAGATGATCCAAAATGGCAAGGCAGAGAACGGAGGAGATCTAGACACACAAAACCTTAAGAAACCACTTGAACAGCAACATAAGTACCTTTTAAATCTAATGTTAAAATGAAACTTGAACGAGGAACAGGAAACAGGTTGTCAAGTGGCATAATTTTGAACTTGGACACTAAAAACAAACAGGTTTATGAAGAAAGATCCAAAAGAAGTCTCCAAGCATTTGTTTTCTTTCTTTGACATTAAAAACAACCCTGAATAAAAAATCCCTTTCACACCTGGCGGGGGGGGGGGGTTCTATCACTCCCTGGGGCACAATGGAATGATGGACAGGTGTAAACAAAAATCTGTTCTGCAGGATGAGTCATTCCCTCCTGAAATGAAAGAATTTCCTTCCACTGCCTGCTGTAGCTTTGCTGGATAATCCTCAGAATCATTTTTTTTTTCAAATTGTTGCCAAAAAGAAAGACATTGACTTTCTGGAAGAAAGAAAGAGGCTGCCAGGGTGGGAGGGGACAAAGTATTTTACATAGGGATTTAGACTTACCAGTGTCCCTGGCTTTGGGAGGTACCAGAATTTTCCTTGGAACTCCCTTGTCATTTCTTTTTAAACATCTGTTTACCAGTATTTTGAGACGATTTAATTCTTTGCCAAAATTAGATAGGGAGTTGGAGAATCCCTTGGAAAACTTGCAAAGAGTGGAAAAATCCTGAGATTCCTGCATCAGCTTATCCCTTTCATCACACTGTTTGATCACCTCTGCAATAAGAGGCCAAAAACTGGAGAATTTAAAATTTCATTTCTATATTCATCTGGGAGGCTCTTAGAATGCAGCCACGCAAACCAGTTTCCAAAGCCAAGTAGCATCAACAGTCGCAAATGCACTCTATATAATTAGAAGTGACTCAAACAGAAAAAAATAAAATTTAAAGCAGATTTTTTCTTCAAGAAAAACTACAGATATAAGATTCATACTTCCACAATTAGTTAAAACAAAATGTATGAGCCTGCCAATTGCAAACTCTGAAAAATCAAAGCTGCAGAAGCATACACTTCTTGCACCTTTCTGTACTTCATCTTCCCATCCTTTTCAGAGAGTAAGATTAGAATTAACTGGTTAGCAGCTGATTAAAGGTACAGCTGCTGGATCATGACTGGGAAGTGTGTACAGCTGAGAAACTTTATAAATCCTATCGGCGTTTTTAGGGGCAGCCAGCTGAATGTCAGGAGAATTGCAGACAGCAATAAACATCTTCTACAGCTGAATGAACTGGATAAATAGATGCAGGTTCTGAAAATTCCTTCCCTAACAATTCATAGTATTTTCTGAAAGAAGGAGAAACCTCAGTGTTCTCCCTCTGAAAACAGTGTCAGAGAAAGTGTCCACCCCCCCCCCCCAAAACAGGGAAAGTTAGAAACTGAGTAGGAATCGGACATCTAAGGAGAAAAGCCTGCATCTGTCCCTACATCCTCCTGCTCAGATTTGGAATCTTACATCTTTTCAAGAAAGGAGGGATACCTCTTTCACAGACTACTTTAGAAGAATCAATAGCCTGAATTAAACCAAGATAGACCCAGTAAACTACTCCTGTCTAATGAAATTTGAGGAGTAAATACATGCTTAATTTTCTGCTTATTTTGACAGGAAGACTGGGACCAATAGTGTTATTAATGGCAAGAGCAGCATCCCCAGATATGGGCACAACATTCTGATACAACAGGAACGTCTCCCCTATTCTCTCTCCCAGGAGCAACAGTGGCTCTCCCTTGTTCACTGACAGGACGCCAACAGCCACAGATTACATGGTTAACTCCTGGTTCCACAGCGGCTGTAGGTGCTACACTAAAGGGATCCAGGGTAAAAGAATGGATAGCGGTACAAATAATGGCCATGACTGTCAACCCCCTGCAGCTGAAACAAACCGCAAGCCTGCTGTGATGGCAAAGGCTGTTCGCTTTCTGACCATGGGACCAACAAGTCTATTCTACTGTCAAGAAGAAAAAACTGTGCCTTTCTTGGGATAAAGCAAGCAGAAATAGCCATTAAAAAACAAGAGTCTTTAAAGAATTTGTAGATAGTCAGAAATCTGCCCTCAAAAGGAGACCGAGAAGAGTAATCTCTGTGGTTTCACTGACAATCTTTGAGAGCTTCCTGTGTTTCAGACTCCGTACAGAATCTTTTCTGACAAAAAATTAGAAGTTATGTACTCACCATAACGTTCCATCTGAGTAGGTGTATTCATTTGTCTGCAACCTGTGGGTTATGGATCCGATATCGGATCCGAACCGGCATGGTTTTCCAGCTATGGATCCAAGCTCTCAGCTCCTCCCCTCACCCATAATGCCCTGCTCTACCCTCATGACCTCAGATCGAGTTTGCCAAAGCAACAATACCCTCAAAAGGGTAACAAGGAATATGCAGGAAACTGAAAGGCCAGGGGGATAGGAGGGCGGGATGGTTGCAGACAAATGAATACACCTACTCAGATGGAACGTTATGGTGAGTACATAACTTCTAAATCTGAAGTAGGATATTCATTTGTCTGCAACCTGTGGGACAGAGTCCCCAGCTACCTGAATCTTGGGCGGCCATCATGGAAGGATATTCCGGAGCACCGCAGAGCCAAAGGATGCTCTACCCCTAGATGCAAGATCCAACTTATAGTGAGAAATAAATGTATGAGATGAAGCCCACGTGGCTGCTGCACAAATATCATCTAGAGGAATCCTAGCCTTGAAGGCTGCCGAGGTAGATACTGACCGGGTTGAATGGGCATGAACACCCCCGTGCGGCCTTCCTGACGCTTGATAAGCCAATAAAATGCACTGTGAAATCCAGCGGGACAGAGAAACTTTAGAAATTGGCTTGCCCAAATTGAATTTTGCAAAGGAAATAAACAGCTGGTCGGATTGCCTATGACCAGCTGTCCTGTTGAGATAAAATCTAAGTTGCCTGTGAACATCTAGTGAGTGTAGCTTATATTCACCTTTGTTTTCATACTTAGGAAGAAAACAGGAGGTTAATGGATTGATTGATGTTTGCTTCAGAAGCGATTTTAGGAAGGAAGGACGGGTTGGTCCTGAGGGAGACACGGTCCGGATGAAATACCAAGTAAGGAGGTTTAGCTGATAAAGCTTGAAGTTCAGAAACTCTCTTGGCTGATGTAATGGCTACCAAAAGGCTGTCTTGTAGGACAAGAATTTGAGATCCACTGTAGCCGCTGGCTCGAAGGGGAGCGGTCAAGGCCTGTAGAACCAAAGAAAGGTCCCAAGGAGGAACTGCTTGCTTTATAGGGGCCTGAGAAGGAAAGTACCCTTAAGAAATGTTTTGCACAATTTGGCTGACATAAGAGGATTAGACTCTTGACCAATGTGATAGTGAGAAATTGCCGCCAGTTGAACTTTGACTGTGGAACTGCTGGCACCATCATTAAAGAGAGGTTAGAAAATCAAGCACTACAGGGAGAGGAACCGTGAAGGGATCTAGGCCTTGCCTCCGCCCACACAGAGAAAGCGTTTCCATTTGCTTCGTAAACCTTTCTAGTGGATGGTTTATGAGCCGCCACCAAAATAGCCTTTACCGGTGAAGAAATACCGAGTCCTTATCAAGAGTGGAACTGGAGCAGCCAAGCGGTCAGCTTCAGGTTGTCCAGGTTCGGAGGAGGAATGCAGGATGGATGGGATATCAGATCCGAATGGGATCTAGAATCCAAGGAGGATTCACCGAGTGAGACCTTAGGAAGGGGAACCAGATCTGTCGAGGCCAGATTGGAGCAATGAGAATCATTCTGCAACCCACCCGAGAGGCTTTCTGAAGAACTTGCAGCATCAGAGGCAAGGGTGGATAGGCATACAGAAGACCGGGTGGCCAAGCATGCACCAGAGCGTCTCTTGGGGTACCTCCGGGTGGAGGTATTAGAGCGAAAAAACTGTCGCACTTGGTGTTTGAGGGAGAAGCAAAAAGATCGCAAGAAGGGTTCCCCACCGTGCGAATATGCGTTCGCTACTTGACAATTGAGAGACCACTCGTAAGGGGTCAGAATGGTGCGACTGAGCTTGTCCGCTAGGATGTTGGACCGACCCGGAATGTGCGTTGCTATGAGAAAGCGATTGGTGGAGATTGCCCATTCCCAAACTCTCATGGCCTCTCGACAAAGAGGGTAAGACCTTGTTCCCTTGCTTGTTGATGTACCAGACAACAGACATATTGTCCGATTGAATCGCAATTGTTCCCAAGGGAAGAAAGTCCTGAAGTGCTAGCAACGCTAAGAGCACTGCTCTCATCTCTAGAACATTGATATGCAGTAAGGTCTCTGAATCGCTCCACGTGCCTTGGACTGTCCGGCCATAAAGTGCCCCCACCCGAGGCGGAGGCGTCCGTGGTCACCGTGGCGAGAGGGGAGAAGCACAAAATGGGCGACCCTCGTGGAGATCCGGGAGTGGAGCCACCACAAGAGGGACCGCTTGCAAGCCTTGCTGATCGCTATGGGATGATGCATGGGAGAGCAAGGTATGACCACTGTACTAAGAGCGTCCACTGTAGAATGCATATTGAGCCTGGCAAGAGGAAGAAGTGCTATCGACGAAGCCATGGACCCTAGAGCCCTCAGGACCAACTCCGCTGGAACAGAACATGAATGGAGAATGGCCCGCACCTGGAGCTGCAGATTTAGAACTCTGTCCGCAGTGAGGAAGGCTCGTAAACTCCTTGTGTCTAGTCTGGCCCCTATGAAATCTAAGAGCTGAGTGGGTGCCAGGTTGGACTTGTTTGTATTTATTGTGATGCCCAGAAATGGAGCAAGATGGAGAAAGGAGTCTCGCGCCGAGAGAAGTAGATGCCTTGTTGGGGCGGTGAGCCAGTCGTCCAGGTAGGGAAAGACCTGCACCCCTGAAGCCTCAGGTGGGCCGCTACCACTGCTAGTACTTTGGTAAACACCCTGGGGGCTGTGGTGAGACCAAAGGGAAGGACCCGGAACTGGTAGTGACTGGCTCCCAGCCGGAAGCGGAGAAACCTCCTGGAGCGTCTGTCCATTAGGATGTGGTAGTACACGTCCTTGAGATCTATCGAGCACATCCAGTGGCCTTCTCCCAGAAGGGGGAGAATAGATTGTAGAGTGACCATTCGGAATTTTTCTTTGGGGACTGCCAGATTCAAGAGAGAGAGGTCTAGGATTGGTCTTAGTTCCCCGTCTTTTGGCACTAAAAGAACCTGGAGTAGAACCCTGATCCGATCTGGTCTGGGGAACGGGCTGGATGGCTCTTTTCTCTAGCAGATGGCCAATTTCTGCCAAAGCGGCCTCCCTTTGACCGGGTGGTACGTCTGGGAGGGACTTCATCTTTGGAAGGTGAAGGAAAGGAATGCGATATCCCTGGATATGATTTGGAGAACCCAGCGGTCCGATGTTATGGACTCCCATGCCGCTAGGTGCCCAACGTCCCCGACTGCCTCCAGAGTAGAGCAGTCGGGCAACCCTCAGGGTTGCTGCGGGCCGTTCAGAGAAAGGTTCCCTGGACCCGAAGTTTCTGGGAGCCCCTCTGCCTCTAGGGCGGCGTCCTCCCTGTCCTCCTCTGCCACGGAAGGACTGGTTGTCCGGAGCAGGCTGGGACTGCTGCGACTTCGAACCACATCTTCTTCTGACCCTTTTGGTTCCTAGAATAGGGCCTCTGGGGTGCAGAGAAGCGGATTCCGACGGCAGACAGCGTCTTCCGTCCTTCTCGCTCTGGGTCAACGCCTGACGGTCTTGCCAAACAGAGCAGAACCATCAAAGGCGTTCAAACGACGCCTTGAAGGGCTCAGAAAAATGCAGTGGCGGAGCCAGGCCTGGCGTCTAGTGACCAGTCCTGTCCCGCAGCTCTAGCGGCGCCTCCGTAGCATGGGAGAGTAGCCGCAGAAGTATTTGTGACTGACCTAAGAGTGGCCATTTTGGTGGAGTGCAGAGCTCTGTCCTCCTCCGAAATGGACTCAGGGGGGGATGCAGCGTACTCCTTAATAAGGTCTCGCTGCATCCGAATAACATGTGCCAAATAGTTCAGCGCCCTTACCGAGAAGGTCGCTGAACTGAACATCCGCTTCCCCAAGCGGTCCATCATCCGAGACTCCTTGCTCGGTGGGTGGACTGAGGGACTCTCCTGAGCCAGTTCCCTCTTTGTGGCCGCCATCAACATGGCATCTACAGGAGGCCCCTTACTCCAATGGGTCCTGTCGGAGGGCGGGCTAAGGATCCTGTCAGGTCTTTTGGGAATTGGCTCCATGGTGTCCGGTTCCTTCCACGCCCTGGTGGTAATAAGGTCCACCAGGTGGTCGGCAGGGGGAGACACCCAAGAGGTAGACGGGCCCGTTTCGAATGCCTCCAAGAACACGGACTCGTCCGAGGAAGACTTGGGGGCAGACCACCCCGCGTAATACGGAGCATTTGGATGATGTCTCCAAGGAGACATCCTCGGGGTGACCGTGGGGAGCCTTCCCTTCCTCCAAGTCCGTGTCTTCAGTGAGTGACTCGGGAGTCAATGTGCCTCCTTTGCGTATGCTTGCGAGGGCCTCCTCTGGGGGCTGTCAGAGGAGTCCTCGAACAGCAATTTGCTCCATGGGAGCAACTTGGGGCACAGAACCGGGCTGTCCCAGGGGCCGGCTGGTGGAAGCCTGGCCCAGTGCAGAGGGAGCGCGGGACGGAGCCGATGCAAGTGCCGGGGTCCGGAGACCCTCAACAGAGCCCTCTCCACTACATCAAAAGCCGAAGGGGAGCCGACCTCGATCAAAGGATCCGACAATCGGCTCCCCCTCGGATCCGAAGAGTGGATCGAGCCGGCGCCGAAGCACTCGGATCCGGGACAGTGCGCTCCGACACAGACGGCGCCGAAGGAGCACTGATCCCCGGATCCGGCTCGGATCCAGGCTCCGAGATCGGATCCGACGCACTCGAGGCATGGTCGGATCCGGTACCAAGTACTATCGGCTCCGACCTCCCCGGCTCGGCTGCTCGGCTCCAGTTGCTCCGAACCCGGATAGCGGGTCGGAGAAGGAGCAATAGGCTTAAAAGGGTGTTGAGCTCCCCGAGGGGAGGCAAGAGCACTCCCATCTGCATCTGGGCCTGGATGAACCTTCTCATCATCCGGTCCAGATCAGCATCGAGCTATGGGTAGATCTCGACGAGGCTACCGAGGTAGGCCTGGAATGCCTCCTCGATAGCCTCGACTGAGATCGGGTCTCCTCCTCCTCAGGCCCCGGTGAGAAGCACACAGGGGACCGGAGCCGAAGGAGGAGACCGGACCGACAAGGAAGCCGGGGGAGAAGCCCGCTTGGCTGGCGGGGCCGAAACAGAGGTCTCGGCCCGCCGCTTGTGGTGCTTCTCCCTCCGGTCCTTTTTAGATGCATCCCTCTCCTGTCCTGAAGCGGGAGTTTGAGTCCCAGGAGCAGGAGGGGGTGCCACAGGTGGAACAACTGCAGCCGCAGGAGTCCCCGAAGGAGGCGGAGGTCGGAGCCGAGTCCGGCGGTAAAAGACCCGCCAAGACCAGCTTGGACCTCCGCTCCCTCAGTGCCCTGGGGTTGAACCCTGCACAAATGGAACAACCAGATGTGAGGTGCTCAACCCCAAGACACTTAACACACCGAGTGTGGCCATCAGCCGGTGAGAGCTTATGGCCACACTCGGAGCATTTTGAAAATATGGACTTAGGCTGTTCAGCCATAGTCTATAAACTAACCTAAAGTTACAGAAAAGTAACTTAAACAATAAAAGAAGCACACAGGCCTCACACACACTCTACGTACCAGCGAGGGGAGGGAATAAAATTACTACTGAAAATTAAATTAAACTAAAAACAGTCAATAATAATAGGAAACCTACAACTTTCACACAAAAATTGTTAAAGAAAGAAAAAATTCTCTATTTTTTAACAAGAAAAGTCTACTTAGCTGAGAGCTATGTAATCCACATCTAGTTACCAGCGCGGCAAACAAGATCTGAGGTCATGAGGGTAGAGCAGGGCATTATGGGTGAGGGGAGGAGCTGAGAGCTTGGATCCCTAGCTGGAAAACCATGCCGGTTCGGATCCGATATCGGATCCATAACCCACAGGTTGCAGACAAATGAATATCCTACTTCAGATGGTGGGTTTGGTTGGATAATACCCAAGTAAAGAGGTTAACAGAAGAGGTCTTGCTTCCTTCATGGTTCTTCCTTGTTATAGGTTTTTTGAAAAGGTTAGCTACTCGTAGACCAAACAGGAGGTTACTGTCTAAAGAGAAAAGTACAGTTTTGTACCTACCATAAATGTAGATGTTAGTGCATACACTGCTGCAGTCATTACACTTGGGTTATCCTGCCGTCAGGCGGTTCCCCAGTCGGCCTGAGTTCCAAAGTCTTGGTCCGGCGTCAATTGCTGTCGCCTCCTCCCTGACGTCAGTGCGACAGGGGTATACAAGATGCAGCCGACACAATTTTCTTCAGTTTTTCTTGCCCCAGATGTCAGGTGCCCCCAAATAGGTAGGCAATTCAAATTGCTAATAAAACATACATAAGAAAAGCTAACAACTTTCAGCTACCAGCAAATACTCCCCATAGGTAGTAAAGGGTAGAAGACATAGGTATGTACCAGCAAGTAAGAGGGGAAGGAGGGAGGGTAACCTGGACTGCAGCAGTGTATACACTCGAACATCTACATTTATAGTAGGTACAAAACTGTACTATGTTCATCGTGTTACAATGCTACAATCATTACACTTGGGTAGAATCCGAAAGCTGAGGTACGGTGGCTGGTTCTATAAGGCATTAGGGGTGGCTCTAAGGCCCTGCAGCGGCACAGCCAGCTCTGGATTTAGAGTACAGAGGCAGATGGTAATGCTTGGTGGTGAAGGTATGTACAGAACTCCAAGTTGCTGCTTCCAAAATATCCTTGGTAGGTACTCCTCTGAGGTAGGCATTGAACTGGCTGTTGCCCTTGTGGATTGAGATCTAATGCTGCTAGGTACAGGTTTCCCATGGTGTGTATAGCAGAAATGTATACAATGTCCTATCCATTTTGAAATAGTCTGTTTTGAAATGTCTTCTCCCTGTGCTCCTGCAGCATATGCTACCAATAATTGTTCAGATTTTCTGAAAGCTTTCGTTTTGTCCAAGTAGAAGCTTAACTGCCTGTGAATGTCCAAGGAATGCAGTAGTCTCTCCCCTTTATTCTGCGGTTTTGGATAAAAAGTTGGCAAATTAATAGTCTGGTTTAGAGCCACACTGGATACCACCCTTTGGCATAAACATACGGTTAGTTCTTAAAGACACCCTGTCCTGGTGGAAAATGAGGAAAGGTTCCACTGCCATTAGTGCCTGTAATTCTAAAACTCTTCATTCTGATGTTATTGCCAGGAGCAGAACAGTTTTCCAAGAGATAACATTTTAATTCTGCTGTGTTAGCTGGCTCAAAAGGAGTTAACGTTAATTTTTCCAAAACAAAGTTGAGGTCCCAAGTTGGAGTAGGTGCTCTACGGGGCAGTCTTATGTTTTTAGCCCCTCTGAGGTACTGTTTTAGCAAAGGATTAGAGAAAATTGGTGGATCCATGTTGTAATGAGCAGAGATGGCAGAGGCTTGGATCTTGATGGATGAGGAGGAGAGGCCTTTATCCAGCATCTCAGTTAAATATTGCAGTATCTGAGGAATGTTTGGGACATGAGGGTCAAGGCTGTGAGTTGGTTCCAGGCACAGATCTCTTCCATTTATCCGAATAGACTTTCCTGGTACTAGGCCTTCAGACCTCCAGAATGACATCCATAATGGCGTTGGAGAGCGGCATTGCTTGCTTGACTAAGGAATCTTCCATGCAGCTAGGTTTAAGGTCTTTAGCTGGCTGTGTAGTATCGGATTGCTGTGCTGAGTCAGCAGATATGGGATCTGAGGCAAAATCCAGGGTGGTCCTTGTGCAATGTTCTTTAAGACTGGGTACCAGTGCTGACATGGCCAGTCTGGTGCAATCAGGATCATCTTTGGCTCTTCTTGCCTGGCTTTTATGAGTACCTTTGGCAGGGAGGTAGTGGGGGAAAACTTACACTTGTAGGTTTTTCCAGCTGAATGAGAGGGCATCCACTTTCCATGCTTGTGGATGGTAACTCCTTGTGCAAAATTTCTGTAGCAGGCAGGTCATTGGGGATGCAAACAGATCTATATCAGGGCTCCACCATTTCTGTGTTATCATTCTGAATAGTTGTGGATTCAATTCCCATTCGTGGAGATCCATGATGTTTCTGCTTAAGTCGTCTGCCAGTGTGTTTTTCTCTCCTGGCAGGAATTGTGCTTGCAGATGAACTTGATAGTTTAGAGCTGTGTTTCACAAAGTCATGGCTTGCCTGCAGAGGGGGTAGGAGTGAGTGCCCCCTTGCTTTCTTATGTACCACATAACTGTTGTGTTGTCTGTCTTTAGTAGTTGTTGTCCTGGATGCAGCAAATCCTTGAAAGCTATAACGTCATTTTGTACAGCTAGCATCTCTTTTTGATTGATGTGAGGATGCCTTTGTATTGCGGGCCACATGCCCTGAATACAGTTGCCTGCCATGGGTGCTCCCCCAGGCGTAATCCGATGCATCTGTTGTCAGTGTTTGCCTGGCTGTGGGTTGAGTAAAAGGCTGTCCCTTGTTGAGGTGACAAGCTTGAGCCCACCATTGAAACTCCTGTTGAAGGCAAGGAATTAGTGGTATAACTGTTTCCAAACTTTGACACTGTTGAGACCATACATTCTTCAGGTACCATTGTAGTTTCCTCATATGCAGTCTGGCATATGGAATTAGTAGTATGCAAGATGCCATGTAACCCAAGGCCTGCAGAATTTTTCATGCATGGAGTTGGGTCTTTCTTGCCATCAATTGAAAGTATCGAGTCAGTTGCCCTTGCTCGTCTGGCATGAGATAAGCCATCTGGGCTATTGTGTTAAAGCTAGCACCCAAGAAAATCTCTTGAGGGAACTAGTTTTGATTTCTTTTCGTTTACTGTGTACCCCAGGCAACTTAACTTTTTTACAAACGTCAGATGCTTTAGAAGAATGTCCTTGCTCTCTGCTTGAATAAGGCAGTCGCCCAGGTACGGATAAATCTGAATTCCTTTCTGTCTGCAAAATGCAATTACTGGTGCCAGGCACTTTGTGAAGACTCAGGGCGCAGTAGATAAGCCAAAGGGCAGTGCAGAGAAAGTACAGTTGTGTACACCTACCATAAATGTAGATGTTAGAGTGTCTTCACTGTTGCAGTCATAACTGTAGGGGTGATCCTGCCGGCAGGCAGTCCAAGGTCGGCCAGAATTCCAAAGTCTGGGTCCGGCGTAGGCCGCTCAGCAAGTACCCTGACGTCAGAGCGCAGAGGTATAAAGCTGGCAGCAGACGCCATCTTCTCCAGCCTTTCTTGCCCCAGATGTCAGAACCACCCAATACACCAAAAGGTGTCCAAAGAGGAACACAAATACACCACAAAAGAAGTGGAAGAAAAAACAAAAATAAGAGGGGATTGGTGGGAGGGAAACACCGACTGCAACAGTGAAGACACACTAACATCTACATTTATGGTAGGTGTACACAACTGTACTATGTTCTTCGTGTTTCACTGTTGCAGTCATAACTGTAGGGTAGAATCCCAAAGCTGTGAAAGAGGGAGGAGGTTACGCAGAAGGGGCAGCTAGAAAACCCTGCAAAATAGCAGAGGCAAATCCTGCCCTGGACTTAGAGTACAAAGGGAGATTATAGTGCTTAGAAAAAGTATGCACTGAACTCCAAGTGGCAGCTTCCAAAATGTCCTTGGTAGGAACTCCTCTGAGAAAAGCTGCAGAAGTGGCAGCTGCTCTAGTAGAATGACTTCTAACAGAACCTGGAATCTGTTTCCCATAGTGAGAGTAACAAAACTTTATTCCATGAGCAATCCATTTGGAAATAGTTTGTTTAGAAATAGCCTTACCTAGAGAACTGGAAGCATAAGAGATCAGCAATTGTTCAGATTTTCTAAGTCTTTAGTTTTGTCCAGGTAAAATCGAAGTTGTCTGTGTACGTCCAATGAATGTAAGATCCTTTCCCCTTTATTTTGAGGATTTGGAAAGAAGGTAGGAAGGTGAATAGTCCGATTTAGAGCCACTTTAGAAATCACCTTAGGCATAAAAGTAGGATTGGTCCTCAAGGATACTCTGTCCTGATGGAAGATAATATATGGTTCCACAGCCATGAGAGCTTGCAACTCTGAGACCCTTCTGGCAGAAGTCAACGCCAATAAAATAGCCGTCTTCCAGGACAAGAACTTGATGTCCGAAGCCGCAGCAGGCTCAAAAGGAGGCAAAGTAAATTTTTCCAAAACATAATTAAGATCCCAAGCAGGAACAGGAGGAGTTCTGGGAGGTCTTAAATTCTTAGCTCCTCTCAGAAATTGTCTCTCAAGCTGATGAGAAAAGATGGGGGGGATCAGTGTTGTAATGAGCCGAGATAGCAGAAGCATGAATCTTGATGGAGGAAAAGGAAAGGCCTTTAATAAAAAGGTCTGAGAGGTAAAGTAAAATGGAGGAAATGTTAGGCAAAAGAGGATCAGAACCTTGAGCCTGCATCCAAATACAAAATCTTTTCCATTTTCCAGCATAGAATTTTCTAGTGCTAGGCCGCCTAGCTTCCAAAAGAACATCCGCAACTTGCTTGGGAAGAGAGGAAGGAATCAAAGGCCCTTGTAGAGCCAAGCTGCTAGGCATAGAGTTTTGATATGAGGGTGGAACATCTGGCCCTGATGCTGGGACAGAAGAGAAGGGATCAGAGGAAGAATCCAAGGAGGTTCCAAGAAAAGGTGTTTTAACGTTGGATACCAAAACTGTAGAGGCCAATTCGGAGCCATCAAAATGATAATCTTGGGTTTGGTCCTGTTTTATTTTCAGTAACACCAGAGGCAGAAGAAGAGGAGGGAAGGCATATCCCGAAAGATTCCTCCAGCTGAATGACAGGGCATCCACTTTCCAAGCTGTTTTGTAGTAAGACCTGGTGCAAAAGAGAGGGAGCTGATGATTGAGATGGGATGCAAACAGATCTATCCGAGAACAACCCCAAACTGCAGAAATCCTGCTGAATAAGTTGGGGTCTAGCATCCATTCGTGAGGATCCGAAAGGTTTCTGCTTAGGCTGTCTGCTAAGAGGTTCTGATTTCCTGGAATGAATTGAGCTTGAAGATGCAGATTCAGATTTAGAGCTGTGTCCCATAAATTCATGGCTAGTCTGCAAAGGAGGTAAGAGTGAGAGCCCCCTTGTTTGTTTATGTACCACATGACTGTGGTATTGTCTGTACGAATGAGAAGAGGCCCCGGTTTCAAAAGATTCTGGAAGGCTAGAAGAGCATTTTGGACTGCCAACATTTCCTTCAAGTTGATGTGCCAGAGAAGATGCTTCTTTGTCCAAGAGCGCTGCTGGCAAATGTCTAGAAAATGAGTTCCCCAAGCATAATCCGAAGCGTCCGTGGTTATGATCTGAGAAGGTTGAGGCAGACGAAAGGGATTCCCTTTGTTTAAAGCACAAGCCCTGGACCACCAAAACAGTACCACAGGCTGCGGCCCTACAAGAAGCCTCCAAGGCATCAAAACCACAATGTAAACCATGTTTGCTAACTTGTTCAGTTGCATGCAATACATCCTGTAATTCCTTCTCCTCTGCACATGCAGGAAAGGTAGAAAGTTTTTGTTTAAAAACAGACAAAAGAAATTGCTGATACTTGAACATATGAAACTGGCAATTTAAAGCTCTAACAGAAAGAGTAGCAGAAGTATACATCTTTTTTCCCCATCTGTCCAAGGCACGAGAATCCTTTTCAGAGGGAATAGGATTTTTAGCTGAAGCGGTCTTAGCAGCCTTGGAACCCTGAAAAATAGTTTCAGGATCTGCAGAAGGGTTCTTGAACAAAAATTGATGGGAATCAGGGACGCTATAAAATCTATCCGGCTTAGGAGGAGCAGGCGGATAAGAATCAGGATTTAGGTTAGCTTCAGAGAAAGCATCATGCACAATATCAAGAACAGGAGGAATAGCCAAAGGTCTGTGTTGTGGGAGAAGGAGAAATTCCCCAAGTCTCTTCTTGGAAGCGGAATAATCCTGACCTTCCCAATGAAAATACTCTCTCATCTCATGCAAGGTTTCCCCAAAAGAAAAATCTTCAGGGGGAGAAGCAGAGGGAATAGAGTCCTCTGCATCAGAATCCTCATAAGGAGGAAAAGAATAATCCTGGTCAGAGGAAGAGACTGAAGACACAGAAGCCTGATCAGAGGAATCATATGGAATATCCTTGTCTAGGCCTTTTTTCAGGAGGGGGGTGAGAACCCCTAACCATAGTAAGCAAATCTTCAGCCATCCTTAATTGCTTCTGGGTCTTGGGAGCTGGATCCGAAGAAGCTTAAGAAACCCTTGGCTTAACAGGAGTCTTTGACTTTGCCTTTGTCTTTATAGTAATAGTGATATGAGAAGGCCTGAAAACCCCTTCAGAAGCCGGTACCCTGCACAGCGGTTCCGGACCCATCTGAAGGAGCGATGTCCAAAGGTCCTGCAGCAGACAGAATACTGGGCCTAGTTGGCTCCCCATGGGAGTCCGTGTCGGCCATCGGTTCCGAAGTGGCTGACGACAGGGGCTGCAAAATCGCCTCACTGACTACCACCGAACCCGAAGCTGGCTCCGGCTGCACAGAATCCTGTTTGGACCTCGGAGGCCTATCCTTGTCCTTGCGTTTTTTGTGAATTCCGGTTGTCGGTAAAGTATCCGACGACATCCTATAATTGAACCGTCTACCAAAATAATTCAAGGCCTAATCGTACCTACGCTTAATAGTACGGGAATTAAACCTGGCACAAAACCGACAGCAAGAAACGTCGTGGTCAGGGCCTAAGCAAGGAAGACAGTAAGAGTGGAAATCTTTATGAGGTATTTGTTTTCCACACGATATAAAATTATTAACTTTTTCTGACATCGGAGGAGCAAGAAAAAGGTTTCCCCAACGGGGTACTTAGCTTGAGAAGAGAAGTCGTCTTCGGACCGACGACAAGCAAAGCACGTTGTCCAGGAATCCGCCAACCAACAACTTGCGAGCTGATTTCCACCACACGGCAAGAAAGACTGGGGAAGATGGCGTCGGCTTCCAGCTTTATACCTCTGCGCTCCGATGTCAGGGTACTTGCTGAGCGGCCAACGCCGGACCCAGACTTTGGAATTCTGGCCGACCTCGGGCTGCCTGCCAGCAGGATCACCCCTACAGTTATGACTGCAACAGTGAAACACAAAGAACATTTGATAGTGCACTGAACCAGCTATGAATCTGAGGTATCTTCTGCAGTTTTGTCTGATAGGGACATGGAGGTATCCCTCCTTGAGGTCCAATGTCACGAGCCAAGCTTTCTTGCCGAGCATGGGAAGAAGCTGTTGTAGTGTCAACATTTTGAATTTCAGAACATCCAAGTTAGTGTTTGGAGAAGAAAGATCCAGAATGGGCCTCCAGGCTTTGTCCTTTCTGGGAACCTAAAAGAGTCTTGAGTAAAATCCTTGTCCTTGCTCCTGTGGTGGTACCTTTTGAATAGCTCTCATATCCATGAGTGCTGTAATTTGTTTTTGAGCCTCTGCCCATTGATTTGGTGGCAGATTTGGCATTCCTTTTAACCTTGGCAGAGTGCAAAAGTGGAACCTGTAACCTTGAGATACAATGTTGAGAACCCATTTGTCTTTGGTGATCATATACCAATTGTGATAGAAAAGTGCCAGTTTTCCTCCCAAGGGGGCTGCCAAGAGAGAGTTGGTTGGCAGCTGTAGTGGGAAGTCATTGAGGCTGCTTTTTATATGGTTGAGGCCTGTCTTCCCCTTCTTTCTGGCCCGATGCAACCCATTGTCAAGGCCTGTACGGAACTTGTGGTTGACCTCTACCTCTTGGACGTCTGTATCTGCCCCTTTGAGGTCTGTCTAACTGGAAAGGACCAATTCTTAGTTGGCCAATTTCTGTTAAATCTAGGAGGCTGAACCTGTAAGAAATCCTTCACCGTTAGCATAGATTTTGCCTTATCCTCCATTTTCTTTAATACCTCTTCTGCCTTAACTCCAAATAACACATCCTGCTGCAAAGGTGCATCCAATAATTTTGCTTTAACATGATCTGGTAACATATATGTTCCTTTAACCAAGCATGCCTTCTAATGACAGAGCCTGTAACTGCTGCTCTACAGGAGGCCTCTAAAGAATCAAAACCACATTGCAAAGTAGGTTTTCCCACCTGTTCAGCTGCATGCAATAAATCCTGCATTTCTTTAAAAGTAGGAGGATCTGAATCTGGAAGCATTTTTTGTTTCAACTGAGACAGTAAAAACTGCTGAAATTTTAGCATGTGAAACTGGCAATTTAAGGCTCTCATTGCTAAAGTTGCAGACGTATATACTTTCTTTCCCCATCTGTCTAATGCTCTGGAATCTCTGTCAGTGGGAACTGGATTCTTGGCTGATGAGGCCTTAACCCCTTTGGGTCCCTGAGAAATAGTTTCAGGGTCAGCAACAGGGCTTTTGTACAGAAGTTTGTGAGAGTCAGGGACTCTGTAGTATCAGTCAGGTTTAACTGGGGCTGGAGGTAAGGAATCAGGATTTAAGCTGGATTCAGTATACACATCATCCACAATATCTAACACTGGCGGAATAGCAAGGGGTCTGTGTTGAGGTAATAAAAGGAAGTCTCTGAGCCTTTTCATAGATTCTGAATAATCCTGGCCTTCCCAATGGAAATGGTCCCTCATGGTATGCAAGGTTTCCCCAAAGGAGTAGTCCTCAGGCGGAGAGGCTGATGGAACTGACTCAGCATCAGAATCCTCATAAGGGGGTAAAGAATATCCTAGGTCTGAGGATGAATCTGAAGAGATGGACACCTGGTCGGATGAGTCAGTCTGCATCCTGTCTAAGCCTTTTATCAGGAGGGGGATGGGACCCCCTGATCAGAGTGATTAGGTCTTCGGCCATTCTGAGCATTAGTTTCTTAGGCATGGAGGCCTGTGCTGGAGAATGCTGTATTTGTTTCTTTGATTTTAAAGATGGTTTAGACTTAGCAGAGCATTTAATGCTTAACTGAGTAGGTCTGAAAACACCCTCTGAAGCTGCGGGTAAGCTCAGCTACTCCGGATTCCTCTGAAGGGTTAGTTTCGGTAGGCTGAATAACTTGTGCGGCCGAAGGACCAGCCATCTCAATGTGGGAGTCAGAGGCGGCCTGTGGTTCTACAGAAGCGATAGTCAGGGGCTGCAAATGCGCCTCGCTGAAAACCGGAGAACCGGCGACTGACCTAGAAGAGGTTTAGTCAGTTTTGGGCCTCGGATGTCTATCCTTGTCTTTGCGCTTTTTATATATTCCGGTCGTCGAAAGTTCCGACAGCATGGTATAATTGAATTTTCTACCAAAGTAATGTCAGGCAAAATCAAACTGACGTTTAATAGTGCGCTTGTTAAACCTAGCACAAAACCGACAACCAGTGACGTTGTGGTCTGGGCCTAGGCATGGGATACAATAAGAATGGAAATCCTTATGAGCTATTTGCTTCCCACAAGAAATACAGTTATTAACTTTTACTGACATCTGTCTGAGGCAAGAAAAAGATTCCCCAACGGGGTATTTAGCTTTGTAGAAGACTTCGGTTCTGGATTCTGAATGAAATTCTCAGGAGACGGCAGACCGGCACTTGCGAACTGCTTTTGCTTAGGGCACCGCGGGGCAAGAAAGACTGGAGAAAACGGCGTAGGCTGCATCTTGTATACCCCTGTTGCACTGACGTCAGGGAGGCGGCGACAGAAACTGACGCTGGACCAAGACTTTGGAACTCAAGCTGACTGGGGAAGCGCCTGATGGCAGGATAACCCAAGTGTAATGACTGCAGCAGTGTAACACAAACATTATATAATGCTTGCTTTAAAGTATTCAGGTTTGGGTTGACAGTCCAACTATGCCTACCAGCTGATGAGTCAGTGGCAGCTGCTCTGTTCGGGGCATCTATAGCATCACAACCATCTTTTACCTCTCTGTCTGGCTGCATGGGTAGCCTAAAGGACATTTTGTTTAGAATAAACCACTACCTTGTTTACGGAACTGAGGATAGATATCAAATATTTGGTCATTTAAGTCTAGTAAATGATGACCCTGAATGCTGAAGTAGAGGAAGCAAACTTTAATCCCACCCATCCATAGCCCCTATAACTTTATCTAAAGGGAGGGCATTTACATTAGGAAGGAGCTTGGGTTTATTAGAAGAGATACTGCAGAGGGGTCTGGCACACTATTTTTAAATATGAATTTAAGATAATCATTGACTTAACACAATCTGTCTGGCTTTTAGGGGTCAGGAGTCAGGTGCAGCAGAGGTGAACTGAAAGGCATGCAAAAAAGCCTCAAGAACAGGAAGACATGGAGAAGGGGTCAGGGTGTCCATTTCCAAGAGATTGTAATATCTTTTCTAGCCCTTTGTAATCTCCCATGACTTCCACTCAAAAAGCTTCATCAGTTTTAAAAGTCTCTCTCCAAAAGAAGCTTTTTCCATAGAAGAGTCAAGAGAAAGGGAATCATCATCAGAAAGGACTTGGCCGGGGAGTGGACATGAGGAATATTCTAGAGAATGGTCCGAATCAGAAGCCTTCTCATCTTCAAAGGAAATTGAATCCACCGCTATCTTTTGAAAAGTGGTGTGGAACCTGGGAGGAAAAGGAATGAGGCTTCAAAGCCAAAAATGTTTTTAACTAAACCTTGAAAAATGTCGGATCTATTCCCTCTCTCTAGAAGGAAGAGGAACATGTTTATTTTTTTGTTGCAGCTTTTTGGCATGATGTCTGCCTGAACCAAGCTCTGTGGTTCAGATTCATAGCGTACCTCAATAAACCCACCTGGAATCTCTTCCCTAACTATTTGAAATATCTTATAGGCCCTTGACATAATTCATGGCTCGGATTATTCTGTGGATTCCCAAGTCATAATATCATTCAATACCATACTGGTCTCCTTGAGGGTATTGAAAGAAGGCATCCAAAATTAATTGGATGTACCGCTGGTTCTGAAACCTCAGTGGGCAAGTCAAAATCAGAAAGTGCCGACAGTCACAGGGATAGGTCTTTTAAGCTTTCTCTACATTAGTAGAGGTACGGATGGGGAAATGTAGTCTGCCATCTTGGAGTTTCAAAAAAGTGCTGAACATGAACAAATGGGACTGCAACATCTTGGGTACAAGAAATTAGCAAATGGAACATGCCTTGTGGTAGTGTTCCACTCAAACAAAAGTGACATTAGGTATGCAAGACATTGTACAGGATTAGCCTAACACACATTTTCCCCCCTCCAGCTGGCATCTAATACTGGAAAGTCAAAACACGTCAAAAAGGTAAAGGAAAGTTTCCAGTGGAGCACTTATCTGTTTAAAGCAACAATACCAACGACCAATCAGTCTGATGGACACATGATCTGTATTCAGGCCATCAATAAGACAAGTCTGAGGAATCATGCTCATGCATCTGCCTATAGTGCCTCGACCCTTAAGAGCAGAAGTCAAACGCCAGACATACGATCCTGAGACGGTAAAAGCTTTGGTACCGCACTCGGACATCAGCAGCGATAACCCCACTGATTAGGAATGCTCAATGACTTTAGTTAAAACATCCACTAATGCCTGGGGCAAAAAGGTGATGACATCATCTTTGGGGAGCCCTTCTGGATATATAGAGCAACCCTAAAAGTCAGTGAAAAGGGGGGCAAATGTACAGGAACATACCAATCCAATGCAATGAGAAAGTATCCATCTTCTAGGTCCATTTGAAAGAAATCCCAGAGCAGAATTTGTTTTGAAAGGAGGCAACCAGATCCATCATAGGTGTTGCCCCTCAGTTGGATCATATCCTGGAATACCCCCTGGGTGCAGTTTACATTAGTCAGGGTCTGTATTGGTCCTGTTTAGCTTTTCTAAAAACTGATTTGCTCAGACAAAAAGTAAGAAGCCCGAAGAAGCAGAATCAACTGACATGCTACCTCCCATGGTAAAATGTCAAGTCTGCAAAGTGGATAAAGATCAGGTATCACCCAGTCCGTTTATCTACCACATCAGTGTGGTAATGTCTAATTACTTGCAGATGTCCTAGAGATAAGATGATTTATGGCTTTTAGAGCATTTATTACTGTAATCCTGCCCTTGACATTTACGTGCTTGTCTGTCTTGCTCCACAGACTTCACACTTTCACCGTCTACAAAGCAGTTCCTCAAGCAAAGTTTACAATATAGACTGAGGAGGAAGGTAGAAGGGAAGACATGGCTTGAGGAGCAACTGATTCACCCACCACAATAACTAAACCTCAGCACTGGAATCAGAAAAGTCAGAGTATTGATGCTGAGATCAGACTGAGTTGAGGTACTAAATTTTGCTCGTGAAATCTGGCCAAGGGAATCAGAGACCATGAAACCCAGCAAATATCAAAGACTGGCTGGGTAACAGGAAGTTCTTAGTGTACAGTTCTACTTTGTCCAAGGGAAGAAAGGCCCCTCCCCTAGGGATGTATCCACAAGGCATCCCAGAACTGTTCAGTGGGAAAGAGCGAGACTACTTCTGGAAGTTACTTGGAAACCCAAACTGAAGTTTTCTTCACACAAGTCAGAGACTCTTGACATTTGATAAAAGACATTGCAAATACAAGACAATCATCCAAATATGGAAATATGTTAATGGTTTGAAGTCTGCAGTGAACAACTGCTGGAGCCAGGCATTTTGGGAATGCCCTTGATGTAGTAGCACAGGTCAAATGGCAAGAGAAAAACTAAAAGTAAGCCAGATGCACAGAATTTTGACTAATTTTCTGCAAATTGGAATAGAATTGAGCATTTTTAAGTTTGTTATCACAAAGTAAAAAGTATGAGAGAGTTTGAAAGGAAAACATCTTAAACCTTGGGATTTTGACACACAAGTTGAGAAGGGGAGATCTAGGACTGGTGCCCAAGTTCATTTTTTCCTTCAACACCAGAAATAAATCGGAATAAAATCTTTTCCCTATCTCATGCGAGGGCTCTGGTTCTATGACTTCCAGAGGCCACATTTCTCTAAAACTGGAGGACACGGGGAAGTCTGGTTTGTCTGATGAGAGGAATCCCTTAAAAAGGAGGAAGGGATTCCTACTGCCATTCATTTCCTTGCTGAATTATTCTCAGAATTCATGTGTGTAAGATTATCTGATGCCACTGAGGAAGATATAACCTAATTGGTGGGATATATTTAAGGAATTGCCAGGATGGAGGGGAGTTGACGTGAGCAATAATTCTGACTTTTTGGACTGCCCTTGGTTCCAAGAGGGTCCACCCTTTTTTGTGCCTCTCTGCCACTGCTTTTAACCCTATGCTCGTTTGTACCTTACTGAGACGGATGTCCTATAAAAGGGTCCTGAACTGGAAAGAAAGCTCTTGCTAAATTCGGAAAAGGAGGGTTGAAAGATATGGGTAACCCCTTAAATCAATTTTCAACTTTATTCAAATCTCTAAGGACACGAGTAACAGAAGGGCCAAACAATACATATTCATAAGAGGGAGAATTTAAAATTTCACCTTTAACATTTTCTTTTAAATATGGAGAATGTAATCGAGCAAAATCTTCTCACAACTGAACCAGAAGCAGCAGCTCTGGATACAGCATCAGAGAATCATAACAGCACTTTAAATTGTTTGGCTACCTGACAAGTAAAAGCCATTAAGGAATTTAGAGATGCTTTAACCTCCAAATAGGTTCATAGGAAGTGACTAGGTTAGCAGCCTTAGAGCCTTTACAAGTTTAGCCATGTCAATCCCAAGTATCCCCATTGGTTCTTTTTCGGTTAATTCATAGAAGGATTTTATCAACAGAGCAGTTCTGTGATCAACACCAGCTACTCCTGTCCATGAGGGACATGGGTGACACCTCAGGGGGCCAATTTGCATTCACTCATCCAATTATCTAGGCTGTTTGAATGGGGTCAGTAAGGAGCTCTGCTTTACGTGAACAGGGAATCTATTCCAGAAAAGTGGCAGTCAGAGATGTATCTGTCGCTTCAACGTGATCTGTTAATGTTGAAAGCTAGGCTGATATCCCTACAGTGAATGACTCTTGAGCCATTGACTTGTGGATGTGAAGCATTTCCATTAGGGCAGGGTTGGAGATTGCCCTATAGGCCCAGGCACAAGTCACCTCTCAGCAGCCTATTAAGATGCACAGTGAAGTGACGGGGCTTTCAGCCTGTCCACGTAGGTCATGGTTTGGAGTTTCTGTATTTTCTTAGTGAGAAATCTCATAGGTCTCTCTCCAGCTGCTGCAGGAGTCTCGTAAGGTACATGCAAAAGGGTGCACTATACTCTTACTGGTTTGATGAAGGTCGAATACACTGGAGTTATAACATCCCTAGACCTGGATACTATTCCCTTGCTAATGAGGTACACTACAAAGGCGGCTTTCCATACCACTGTGGAAACTTGGTGGATAAAGTTCAGACTATCAACCTGTTTTCTCAAGTCTCACACCACTTGGCTGAACAGGGGGGGGAGGGGGGATTCTGTTTTGCCAAAGGGAATATTAATGCATTTTTTTTTTTTTTTCTCATTTAGTCTTGGACCACAGCTCTGGCACCAATCATTTGTTTGTATTAGTTCTTCCTACCCCTCTAGTAACGCAAGGGCTAATCCTTATCCGTGAGAGTTTCTAAATGATGCCAGAGTGGGGAACTGTATCAAAAGCCATAGCAAGGTTAACATGGCTGTGTGCACAAGTCTTACCTTTGTCCATGGCTTTGGTGACATTCTCAAATAATCTACCAGGTTTAATAAGCCTGATCAGCTTTTAATGAAGCCAAACCAGGTTTGGTTCAGCATTTGGAGGTTATCCATCTCCTTGATGAGGTCAATGATAATTCTTCCCATGGCCTTGCAGACAATGCAGGTTAGACTTATGGGTCTGTAGTTCCCAGGGTCAGTTGATGCCCCCCCCCCCTTTGTGCAGGGGGATTACTATTGCTGTTCTCCATTTCGCAAGAACATAGCCAGTTCTCAAGCTATGATTAAAAAGAAAACCAACGCAGTCCACTAGGTCGCATTTAAACTCGTGGAGAAAACAACCTGGGATATTACCTGGTCTCACAGAGGCAATGTTTTTACCTTGGCGAGTGCAGAGATGACCATTTCTCTTTTTATACTAGACAAAGGGCTAGTAACAGGTATGCTTTGGGATATGGAAGGTGGGGGGGGGGGTGAAGTCTGTGCTGAATTTGTCAACTAGCAGGTTGGCAGAATCTTCTGGTGTAGTATCAGTGATCCCATCTACAACCAGTTCGAACTCCCTCCTCAGAAACAGAGTGGTTCCTCACTTGCCTAAAGAGGGAAACCCAACAGTCACAGACAGCCTGTTTAGCTTCTAGGGAAGCTACAAAGGATTGGAGAGTTAACCAGTGGGAAGCAGAGATAAGAGGTCTAAGGAGTCATGTCTGATCCGAGTAGAGAAACCCTTTACAGTACAGTCATCCACTGTCTGTTGGCACAGTGATGAATTCAATCTAGACATCAGAATACTCGCTATAAATGTTCTTCTTGCAATGAGGGAGGGAAGAACAAGAATCAGACAACAGCTCCATAGCTAACTAGGAAAGGAGGCTGGTAAGCAGGTAGCAGGGCTTATAGTGCCTGCATATTTGAACTGCTTCTTACTGAAATTGGTACACCTTGCTTGCTGTAGCATAGACTACATCCAGGCCTGCTGAATCTAGCTTTGTTTGTATGCTTGTTGTTTGTTTGCTTATTTCCCTGAAACGCCAATTCCACCTAAAACGTGGCTTTTCAGCGCTTCTGTGGATCCCTAGTGATATCTGCATTGCTTACTGCACTTATTTCCTTGTTTCACTTGAAAGTTACTGTTTGTTGTTTTTGCATTTAAGTTACCTGTAACACATTGCATTTAAGTTACCTGGCACTTGCTCACTAAAGCAATTATATAAATCAGCACTAAAAAATTAAAAGCACTACATCCTCACAAACTCCCCTTGAGTACCTTGTTCCCCATTGGCCCTTTTTTTCAATGATAAAGGAATTCCCAATACTATTCTAGCATGTCCAAAGGTCAGTTGTCAATCTCCTCTCCTGTCCAGCTGGTGAATCTGGGAATCTTGAAGCAATGTTACAACTGCCTCATGTACACAGACAACCCTCTCCTCCTCCCAAAAAATTCCAACACGTGAGAGATGCAACCATATAGCCAAACTGGAGGCTAAGCTCTCTCAACTCAGTACTGGCGTAACCAGTCAGGAGGAGAAGGAAACCACACATTACAATTCCAGTCTCACATAGACCTACCACAACAGCAAACCAAACACACAAAAACATACTCTGAGGCTCTAAATAAAAATCTGCCTAAGCAGCAGAGACCTCCTAAGCAGACACCCAAGCAACCGCTACTCCAAAACAAAACATGTGCAACACATAGCTCACAAAGCCAGTGTGCCAAACAGTCACAGCCCTTAAGGCTAAACAACACACCTGATACACTTGTAATAGGTGACTATCGTCAGGCACACTGACGTCCCGCTCACAAGGCTGAACAAAAAGAAGGTCACGGTGAGCTGCCTGTCGGGCGCTAGTATCCTCCACATAACACAAGCACTCAGGTCACTCCAAGGCAAGTATAAATATGACTCATTGTCCATGCTGGTGTGAATGACCTGAGACGTACCTCCCTGGACTACATGGAGACAGAGGAGCTCTCTGAGCATGTAGCCCAGGCCGGTATGACCCTGCCCTTGAGTAGAATCTTACCCTCACCAAGAATAATGCCGCAATATGAAGACAAGATGATCAATTTCAACAATTGGCTTAAGTACTGGTTTCATTCAAAGGGGATCCAGTGCCTGTCAGCCTGGGATGACAAGCTCGACAAGCCACGATGCTTCGCTAGGGACGGCTTGCACCTGTCACCCCCTAGGCTTTCGGGTATTGGCAAAGGCTCTTGCTAGTCCCATAGTGCCTTTTATAGGCAAGGCTCAAAAGACAAACCCACCTCCATAGGTATCACAAGGGATAAGAAACTAAGAGTAATGCTACTCAACGCCAGAAGTCTAAACCTCAAGATGCACGCACTTGAAACTCTCCTTAGCATGGAGCATCGATATGTGTGCAGTAACAAAAACCTGGTTCACGGCTCCCGATCGGGAGCACCCCAGCACTACCAGGTTATACCTCATACTATGCTTTTCGGCCCCAAAACTTGGACCGAACCACAAAAGGAGGGGGAGTATCAATATTCGTCAAAGATACCCACACCTCCAGGTTGGTGGCACAGCACGAAGCATCAGAGACTATCCATGTGCAACTAACAGTGGGCAAAACTGCCTTCCAGTTTATAGCCAGCTACAGACCACCCTCCCAAACCCAGGAACCCCACTCGGCCTTCCTGAGAACACTGGAAAATATGAAGGTCTCTCCAAACACCATTATATTGGGTGACCAACTACCCAAACAGAGTGGGAGCATTACACTAGCTCCAACACCCTAGCCCAAAGGTTCCTAGAATTTATAAACTCAAATGCTATGGAACAACTTCTTACCACTCCCACAAAAGGGGAAAACATACTGGACCTGATCACCAACATGGGGACTCTATGCTCCAGACCAGAAGTGTATCCCTCACTGGTAAGATCAGACCATAAACTAATCTCACTGGATATTCACATCCCGACCCCATCCCCTGCCCAGAAAACCACAGTGAAAAACTTCTCTAAAGCAAATTTCACACTCCTCAAAACAGAGGTGGAATCCTTCAAAGCTCCCGGGCCTGTGGAAAATACGGCCCAGACCACAGAATCCTTTATAAACGCATTCTATGAACACCTTCAGGAATGCATGGATCATCCAATCCCAAATAAAACTAAGACCCAATCCTCCAAAGGCAGACGTCCTGTCTGGTGGACCCCAGCCATAAACAAACTATATAATAGAAGGAAGCAGCTACTACATGAGAGCAAAATCCCAAAAAGGGAAGGCATCTCTGATCAGTATTAGCAAAAAACTATGGGCAGTCATAAAATCGTCTTAAGGCCAGCTTTGAGAGAAAAATTGCACAGGACACTAAGGATAATCACAGGGCTTTCTTTAGTTAGAATAGGAACCTGGGTGGGAATTCCCAGATATGCTCAGAATTAGCCCAAAATGACAAAAAATACACCGAACTCACAGACATTGCCAACATCCTAGCTGACAGGTTCAGTGCAAACCCCCCCCCCCCCCCCACCAAAAGGGCAAATATCTATCCCAGCAGAGTGCTGCCCCCCAACATCTCAGATGCTCAGGTAAGAGCCGCCCTCCCCAAAGCAAAAAAAACACAGCATCAATGGGACCAGACGGTGTCCCAGGTTGCGTCCTACATGAACTCCAGGAAGAGCTAAACCCAAACATAAAACTACTGTTCAATCTCAGCCTTACTACAGGATATGTATCCAAAGAGTGGCGTACAGCAACAGTGGTCCCTCTCCACAAAGGTGGTGCCTCAACGGATCCTGGAAACTATCGCCCCATAAGCCTGACTAGCTTGGTCTGCAAAGCTATGGAAAAGATCATCATGGACCTCATAAATAAAGATACTGGGGACATACAAACACTGGATCCTACCCAGTTCGGCTTTGTTAAGGGCAGATCCTGCCTCTTAAACCTGGTCGATTTCTTTGAAACAGTCACCAAGGCCATTGACGAGGAGAAGATGGTCCACACAGCCTACCTGGATATCGCAAAAGCCTTCGATACAATACCCCACTCGGGCATTATAGATAAGCTCACCAGCTTAAATATAAACCCCTATGTCACTAGATGGGTTGAAAACTGGCTCAAGGACAAAACCCACATGGTTAGAATTGCTGGAGCCATGTCAGACTCCAAACCAGTTACAAGTGGCGTCCCACAAGGCTCAGTCCTGGGACCTCTCTTGTTCGGTATATATTTCTCGGAGGTACAGGCCAACACGGAAGGACTGTGGCTGACCAAGTTCGCAGATGACTGCAAACTGGGCGCCATAATCGACTCTCCAGCAGACACAAGCATCCTCCAAAAGGGCCTCATAGAAACAGACAACTGGTGCCAGAGCCATGGCCTCAAGCTAAACGCCAAAAAGTGTATAGTCATCCCCTTTGGCAAAAACAAAGTGCCCACAAATTACCACATAGGTGGTAATCCATTAAGTACAGAAGTAATTGGGGACCTGGGGACCCAAGTTGATAGCAAACTCATTTGACAACCATGTGGCCAAAGTGGTTAGAAAAACATTTTATATAGCCCACCTAATCATGAAGGGATTCATATCTAGATCAGGGGAGGTCATCGTGCCTCTTTACTCTTCCCTCATCAGGCCCATAATTGAGTACAATGCCCCTTTTGGGATGTACCTTACCAGACACCTGCAGCAACTGGAAAGACCCCAAAAGTACCTCACCAAGAGGATCAAAGGGCTCAAACAGATGCAATATGCTGCCCGGTTAAAGAAACTCCAGCTCTACTCAGTGGCATACCTCCTGCTCAGAGGCAATCTGTGCCTGACGTATAAAGCCTTGTCCAACCCGGAATTAATGGACATGTTGCACCTCAGAAAATCCAAATCCCATCAAGCTATGCGCTCGAGAGACTTGAACCTCAGCACTGAAATAAATAGGACATGCTGGAGGTACAGATTCATAACCCAGAAACTCCCTTCACTCTGGAATAAAATCCCAGTCCAGGTTAGGCAGAGTCCCTCAATGACTCTCAAGAGGAATCTTGATGAGTGGGGATGGGAGATCGTAGGTTTACCCCTGGTATCACTTCTGTGTCACTGTTAGAGGCATAGTATACTAACCTCGAAAAAAGGCATAGCAAAATTAATTTAAAATGGGTGGCTAGGCTTATAAATGCCCTAGGGCAGATAGCCTAGTATGACCCTATGAACCTATGTACTCACCATAACGTTCCATCTGAGCAGTTGTACTTCATTTGTCTTCAACCTGTGGCATACGGATCCGTATCTTATCCCAGCCGGCAATTACTAGCACCAGCTCAGAGCTCCAGACTCTTCCCCTTGCCCATAATTTACCTCCACTGCCTTCCATCCCCAGATCGAGTTTGTTGAATTTCTACTAGAACTAGACCTGATAACATACTTGTGACTTATACTGCAGCCCGTAGGCTGAACATGTGCCAAGGTCCGGGGGAAGAAAGGAGGGATGGTTTAAGACAAAAAGTACACCTACTCAGATGGAATGTTATGGTGAGTACATAACTTCTTTATCTGAAGTAATTTACTTCATTTGGTCTTCAACCTGTGGGCAGAGTCCCCAGCTAATAAACTCCTGGGAGGCCCTCATGGAAGGATATTCCGGAGCACCACGAGAAGCCAAAGGAGGCTCTCCTTCTAGAAGTCAAATCCAATTTGTAATGAGAAATAAATGCATGAGAGGAGTACCAAGTAGCTGCAGAGCAAATGTCATCCAAAGACACTCTAGACCAAAAAGCTGCAGATGTAGCCAAGGACCTAGTGGAATGAGCTTTAACCTGACCTGGAGGAGACCTGCCTTTGTCCTTAGAGACCTACAAGATGCATGAAGAAATCCATTTAGCTATAGTGACCTTGGAAATAGGTTTGCCCAAAAAGGGTCTATAGAATGAAACAATTGAACAGATTTACGAAAATTTTTTGTCTTGTGTAAATAGAATCGTAACTGTCTATGCACACGCAATATGTGTAGCTTGTACTCCATCTTGTTGGTAAAACTGGGAAAGAACAGAGGCAAATTTATAGTCAGTCTGATACTGACTGGTGACGCCACCAAAGACAAAAAGATGGGTTGGTTCGAAGGGAAACCATCTTTATGAAAAATCATGCACGGAAGTTTGATAGACAAGGCCTGTAATTCCAAAACCCTTCTAGCAGAGGTAATAGCGACTAGAAAAGCTGTTTTACACAACAAATTTTAGATCTGCAGGCTCGAAAGGAAGAGCAACCAGAGCTTAGAGAACCATACTAAGGTCCCACAGGGGGACAGGATCTGTGACAGGGGGCGTGACAAAGAGATGTCTTTGATAAAGGCTTTACACAGTCTAGAAGATGCCAAGGAAACAGAATTCTCGCCCACATGAAAATGAGAAATGGCAGCCAAATGAACTTTGACAGTAGAACTAGCTCCATGCTGGAAAATATCAACTAGAAAATCAAGAATAGTGGAAATAGGATCCGTGAGAGGATCTAAACACCTGAGAGGCCCAGAAAGAAAAACAGTTCCACTTGCTGCGATAAACCTTTCTGGTTGAAGACTTATGAGCAGCTACCAAAATAGACAAACTGAGGAGGAAAGTCCAGAAGTCCTAGCAATCATGGTAACTGGAGCAGCCAAGTCATGAGCTTCAGGCTGTCCAGGCTCAGATGAGGCACCCCCGATGGGTGTGAAATCAGATCCTGAATGGGATCAAAGTTGGAGCCAGAAGGTGAGACCAAAGGAAGGGAAATCATACCTGGAGAGGCCAGAAGGCGGCAATAAGGATCACCTTGCTCCCCAGTTGATAGACTTTCTGCAGAAACCTCGGGATGAGAGGTACTGGCAGATAAGCATACAAAAGACTGGGAGGCCAAGCATGAACTAGAGCGTCTCTGGGGGACTTCCCCAGCAAGGGGTTCAGCAAGAAAAACCTGCTGAACTTGACGTTGGAAAGAGATGCGAAGAAATCGCAGCAAGGTTGACCCCACTTGCTGAAGATCTGTTCCACTACTGACAGATTCAGAGACCACTCGTAAGGAATCAGAATGGTCAGACAGCCTGTTCGCTAGAATGCTGGACCATCCCAGAATGTGTTGCGATGAGAAAGTGACAGGTGGAGATCACCCATTCCCACACTTTCATGGCCTCGCAATAAAGGGGGTAAGATCTGGTTCCTCCCTGTTTGATCTGCCAGACTACTGACATGTCTGACTGAATGGCAATCGTCCCCAGAGGGCAAAAGCCATGAAAGGCCTGCAATGTTACAAGGATCACCCTCATTTCTAGGACAGTGATATGCAAGCTGGTCTCTATGGGGGTCTACAGGCCTTGGACTGCCCTACCCAAACGATACCCCCCCACCCGAATTGTGACAGTCTTCACTGTGGTTTGGGGCTGGAAGTAAGGGTCGACCCTCCAAAATGTCCAGAGAATTTGTCCACCATATGAGGGACAACAGACACAACTTAGGTGGAAAGGGTAGTGGTAAATCCAACAGGACCACTGAACCACTAGAGTCCACTGAAGAATCCGCAAGTGTAGCTGAGCACACGGAAGAGTTATGGTTGCCGCCATAGAACCTAGGGCCCTCAACACTGATTCTACTGTTGGGAAGTGAGAATGGTAAATCAGGGAGACATGCACCCTGAGGTTTTGAACCCTCTCAGAGGTCAGGAACACTATGCACTGGAGTGTGTCTATCCTGGCACCAATGTAGTCTATTACCTGTACAGGCTCTAGTAGAGATTAGATACCCAAACTCAGGGCAAGTGTCAGAAAGTAATCCTTGGTTTGGGAAAGTAGATGCCTGGTGGGAGCAGTGAGGAGCCAATCATCCAGATACAGATAGACCTGAATCCCATGTCGCCTCAGGTGAGCCGCTACAACTGCCACTTTGGTAAACACCCTGGAAGCTGTGGTGAGACCAAAGGGTAGGGTAAGAAATTCATGATTAGCCCATAGAAGGAAGCGGTGGGACCTACTGGAGCTTCTGTGTATTTTTGTGTAATAGTAAGCATACTGTAGATCTAACTAGCACATCCAGTCGCTCTCTTGCAGGTACAGCATCGACTGTAGTGTGACCATCCGGGACTTCTCTTTGGCAACTGAGAGGTTCAGGGTAGAGAGGTCCAGAATGGGTCTTAAGTCCCCCGTTTTCTTTGGCACCAAAATGAACCTGGAGTAGAAGCCAGGATCAGGACTGATCTGGGGGGATGGTTTCAATGGCTCGTTTTCCTAGCAGCTTGGAAATTTCCTGTGCTGCTGCCGGGGTTTTGGGAGATATGGGGTAACCCACGAAGGGGATAAAATATCCTCTGGATATGATCTGAAGCACCCTGCGGTCCGTTATGGACTCCCATGCCACTGGGTGTAAGGACAATCATCCCCCGACTGCCTCCAGAGTACACCAGCCAGGCAAATCCTTAGAGCTGCTGCCCAGGTCTGTTCAAGAATGGTTCTGGAAACCCGAAATTTCACGGACCCCTCTGCCGGTGTCCATTCTAGCCCCCTCTGCCTCTAGGGGAAGAAGAGCCCTGAGTGTCCCGGGAAGAGATTTTTGTAACCAAATCTTCTTTTGCCTCTCTGGTACCAAGAAAAGGACCTTTCAGGGTTAGAGAAGCGGATCCTGAAGGCAGACAGTGTCTTCCCGTTCTTCTCACTCTGGAAGACTGTCGCCTTGACGATCTTACTGAAAAATGTAAGAGCCGTCATAAGGGGTATTGGCAAAGGACCCCTTAAAGGGTTCGGTAGATTGAGACAACCTGTGCTAGGTGTTATGGACATGGCGGACCCAGCAGCCCTAGCCGCTCCTTAAGTAGCATGGTAGAGGAGTCGCAGGAACGTATTTGAAATCGCTTTCAGAGTGGCCATGTTCGTGGAGAACAAAGCCTTGTCCTCCTGTGACATGGACTTGGGTGAAGACTCCTCCAGCCGCCTTACTAGGTCGCACTGGAGCCTAGCGATATGGGCCAAGTAATTCAGCGTCCTGATCGAAAAGGTAGCTTAAGCATGCACCCACTTCCCTAGGCGGTCCAACATTCGTGACTCAGTCAGGAGGGTGGACCGAGGATCTTTCCTGAGATAGTTCTCTTAGTGGCTGCTGCTACTACTATGGCATTCGCTGGGGAGCCCTTATTCCATGAAAGTCAATGGGGGGACTTAAAACTTTATCGGGGCAGTTGGGGATCAGCTCCATGGTATCTGGTTCCTTCCATGTCCACGAGGTGATCAAATCCACTAAAGGATCCGCAGGAGGGGAACACCCAGGAAGTAGATCGGCCCATGCCGAAAGCCTCCAGGAACACAGGCTCAGAGGAGGGCTTGGGGGCAGACCAACCTCCCCGCTGGCGCAGAATCTCCATGTCTCCAAAGGTGACATCGTCTGGAGGTGATCTTGGGGAGCCCTCCCCACCATCTAAATCTGTGTACTTGGTTTGCAACTCGGGGGAGTCCAAGTGCCTCCTCTTACACATATGCTTGCGAGGCACATCTCCATTGGGGCTCTCAGGGGAGAGCTCGCAAGCTATCTGTGCCTCTGGGGGAACCGTTTGGGGCTCTTCGAGCATGGGCTGTCCCTCTGGTAAGATTATGGGGACCATAAACAGAGCCAAGGGGGTCTGGCAGGAGTCCGATGGGGTGGCCAGGTGTCTCGATCCGATGGAGAGAAAGTACATTTGTGTACACTTACCATATATGTAGATGTTAGAGTGTATTCACTGTTGCAGTCCTTACATTTGGGTAATCTGCTGGCAGGATGCCCTCAGTCGGCCTGAATATCAAAGTCTTGGGTCCTGCATCGGTTGCTGTCTCCTCTTCCATGACGTCAGGCCATCTGAGGTATAAAACATGCAGCCGAAGCCATTTTCTTTAGTTTTACTTGCCCCAGACGTCAAGTGCCCCCCAAATGGGGAGCAAAAATATATATACACATATATAAATCTATATATAAATGCAATTGTAACAAACTTTACCTTCATCTAAAAGCAAATGCACCACAAAGGCTGCAGAATATAGTGAAGAAAAGAGAAGTTCTAGAAAAAAGGGGGATGACAGGTGGGTAACCCGGACTGCAACAGTGAATACACCAACATCTACATTTATGGTAAGTGTACACAACTGTACTATGTTGTCTGTTTCACTGTTGCAGTCATTACATTTGGGTATAATCCCAAAGCTATGGATGGGAGGATGGAGCTAAATAGCATTAGGAGTGGCTATAAGGCCCTGCAGAACTGCAGTGGCAAAGCCTGCCCTGGACTTAGAGAAGAGAGGCAAATGATAATGCTTTGTAAATGTATGAACAGAGCTCCAAGTAGCAGCTTCTAGAATGTCTTTGGTTGAAACTCCTCTCAGAAAAGCTGCTAAGGTAGATTCAGCCCTGGTGGAATGTGACCAGATTTCCTTCGGCACCGGTTTACCATGATGCAAGTAGCAGAAACGAATGCAGTGACTTATCCTCTTTAAAATAGTCTGCTTTGAAATGGCCTTCCCCTCTGATCCTGCAGCAAATGCCACCAGTAGTTGCTCAGACTTTCTTAGAGATTTGGTCCTGTTTAAGTAGAATCTTAGTGGTCTGTGTATGTCCAAGGAATGCATAATTTGCTCCCCCTTGTTCTGCGGATTTGGGTAAAAAGTTGGCAGGTGAATAGTAAGAGCCACACTGGATACCACCTTAGGCATAAAGGAAGGATTGGTCTGGAGGGACACCCTGTCCGCATGAAAAGTAATAAAAGGCTCGACAGCCATGAGGGCCTGTAGTTCTGAAACCCTTCTTGCTCAAGTGATTGCCAGAAGGAAAGATGTTTTTCAAGATAAAACATTCAAATCAGCAGTAGCTGCTGGTTCAAATGGAGGCAAGGTGAGCTTTTCCAGAAAAAAATTGAGGTCCCATGCAGGAGTTGGTGATCTTCTGGGAGGCCTTAAATTTTTGGCCCCTCTAAGATACTGTTTTAGCAGAGGATGAGAAAAGATGGGAGGCTCTGTGCTGTAATGAGCCAAGATGGCAGAGGCATGGATTTTTATTGATGAAAAAGATAGGCCCTTGTCAAGCATCTCAGTCAAGTATTGTAAAATCTGAGGAATATCTGGCTTTGCTTTGTCCGTTCCTTGTGCTTGGTTCCAAGCACAGAATCTCTTCCATTTATCAGCATAAGATTTTCTAGTACTACGCCTTCTGGCTTCCAAAATGACATCCATCATAGATTTACTGAGAGGTGTTTGAATAATTACATGAGCCACGCTGCCAGGTTCAGAGTTTGGAGCTGATTGTGCAGAATCTGATTGCTCTGTTGAGACAGTAGATGAGGTATTTGAGGCATGTACCAAGGAGGGAGTTGGCATATTCCTTAGAATTGGGTACCAGTGCTGGCGAGGCCAGTCCGGGACAATTAGGATCATTTTTGGATTTTCCTGTCTGACCTTTAGTAAGACTTTGGGGAGAAGAGGCAGATGAGGAAAGGCGTAGACTGACAGGCTTTTCCAACTGAAGGAAAGGCCATCCACTTGCCATGCTTGCCTGCGATAAGTCCTAGTGCAGAATTTGTCCAGTTGATAGTTCTATTTAACTCTCCTCAAAATTATGTCTGGACTCCCCCATTTCTCTGTTATCATGCTGAAGACTTGTATTTCCAGTTTCCACTCGTGAGGGTCCGTAAGATTTCTGCTTAGGTCGTCTGCCAGAGTATTTTGTTTTCCTGGCAGGAATTGAGCTTGAAGATGTACTTGGTAAGTCAAAGCTATGTCCCACAATGCCATGGCGAGTCTGCAAAGGGGGGTAAGAATGTGCATCCCCCCTGCTTATGTACCACAACAGTGGCGTTGTCCATCTATCAGTAGTTGCCCTGGATAAAGTAAGTCCTTGAAGGCTGTCAGGGCATTCTGAACATCTTTCTGGTTGATATGCAGATGGATTTGTTTTGGGCTTCATATGCCCAGAATGCATCTCCCTGCCAGGTGGACCCCCCCAAGCACAGTCTGATGCATCTGTAGTTGGGTTTGGGTGGCAGGGGGCAGAGTGAAAGACCGTCCCATGTTCTAGTGACATGTCTCTTCCCACCAAAGAAACTCCTGTTGTAGGCAGGGAATGAGAGGAATCATTGTTTCCAGACTGTGACAATGTTGACTCCATAAACTTTTTAGATACCACTGTAGTTTCCTCATATGCAGTCTTGCATATGGAATTAGTAGAATGCAGGATGCCATGAACCCCAAAGCCTGTAGAATTTTGTCTTGCAGATAACTGGGTTTTTGTAGCCATCTGTTTGAAGTAAGTAGTCAGTTGCCTTTGTTTGTCTGGCATCAGGTAAGCCATCTGGGCAGTTGTATTCAAGCTTGCACCCAGGAATATAATTTTTTGAGAGGGTACCAGTTGTGATTTATTTTCATTTGTGTACCCACGGCATGTTAGAAGCCTTTTTACAAACACCAGATGCTGAAGAAGAATGCCCTTGTTTTCTCCTAGAATGAGACAGTTGTCCAAGTAAGGATAGATTTGTAACCTTCTTTGTCTGCAAAATGCA
Source organism: Protopterus annectens (assembly GCF_019279795.1). Taxonomy (NCBI): domain Eukaryota; kingdom Metazoa; phylum Chordata; order Ceratodontiformes; family Protopteridae; genus Protopterus; species Protopterus annectens. The sequence continues at coordinate 1,432,285,661 of NC_056733.1, read as the reverse complement.
ATTACTGGTGCCAGGCACTTTGTGAAGACCCTGGGTGCAGTAGATAAACCAAAGGGCAGTGCAGAGAATTGGCAATGCATAAAACTTGCCTTGAAGCGGAGGCATCTTCTGCAAGATTCCCTTATTGGAATATGCAGGTATGCCTCTAAGTCTAGAGTCACTAACCAAGCGTTCTTGCCCACCACGGGCAGAAGCTGTTTTAAAGCCAGCATTTTGAATTTTGGGATGTCCAAGAATGTGTTCAAAATCGATAAATCCAGTATTGGACGCCAGACATAGTCTTTTCTGGGTACCAGGAACAGTAGAATAAAAACCCTTTCCTTTTTCCTGTTCTGGTTGAAGAGCCCCCATATCCATGAGGGATGTAACTCGTTTCTGAGCCTCTGCCCATTGATTTTGTGGCATATCTGGCCAACCGTTTGTAATTGGCAAGGTATGGAAATGAAATCTGTACCCCTGGGACACTGTTTAATACCCACTTGTCTTGGGTTATTAACTGCCAATTTTGAGCATGAAGTGCTAATTTTCCCCCTAAGGGGGCTGCCAAAAGTAAGTGTTTGGTGATGGTAGAGGGAGGTCATTGAGACTGCTTACTGTAGGGTTGTGCTTTGTTTCCTCCAGATTTGGAGGTAGAGGCACCCCATTGCTTTGACCTGCAAGAACCCTGTGATTAGTATCTAGAGCCTTTTGAGCGTCTGGATTTGCCTTGTGAGGCTCTGTTGGACACAGGAAAGGACCAATTTTTAGTAGGCCAGTGTCTACTGAATCTGGGTGGCTGCACTTGTAAGAAATCTTTTACAGTTTGCCTAGATTTAGCTTTGTCTTCAATTTTCTTTAAAACCTCTTCTGCCTTATAACCAGAGTATCATGCTGTAAAGGTGCATCCAACAATTTAGCTTTAACATGATCAGACAGATTTTGCTCCTTGAGCCAGGCATGCCTTCTAATCACAGATCCATTAACTGCGGCCCTACAAGAAGCCTCCAAGGAATCAAAACCACATTGCAAAGTATGCTTTCCAACCTGTTCTGCTGCATGCAATAATTCTTGTAATTATTTACTTTCCACACATTCAGAAATCAACATACTTTTCTGTTTCAATAATCCCATAACATGCTGCTGATATTTAAGCATATAAAACTGGCAGTTTAAGGCCCTAACTGCCAAGGTTGCAGACATATAAACCTTCTTTCCCCATGTATCCAGAGCCCTGGAATCTCTATTAGAAGGGGTAGGATTCTTGGCTGTAGAGGCCTTTACACCTTTGGGACCCTGTGAGATAGTTTCAGGATCAGCAGCAGGATTTTTGAATAGAAATTTGTGGGAGTCAGGAACCCTCTAACAACTGTCTAGCTTACTAGGAGCCGGAGGTAGGGAATCGGGAGCCATGCTTGATTCCGAAAACACATCATCCACAATGTCTAATACAGGAGGTACAGCCAAAGGCCTATGCTGAGGAAGAAGGAAATCCCTTAGCCTCTTTTTTGTTTCCGAGAAATCCTGACTCTCCCAATGAAAATGCTCCCTTAAAGTATGCAAGGTTTCCCCAAAAGAATAATCCTCAGGAGGAAATGCAGATGAGATGGATTCTGCTGCATCTGAATCATCATAGGGTGGTACAGAAAATTCCTGATCAGAAGAAATAGAAACCTGATCTGAAAATTCATAATCAGTGTCTTGCCTAGGCCTCTTAGCAGGGGGGGTTGGGAACCCCTGATCAAGGTAATTAAGTCCTCAGACATTTTGATCATCTGTTTAGGCATACGGGCCTGAGCACGTGGCTCATGCGCCTGATTTAGCCTTAGAAGTTGTTTTTGAAGCTGGCGTCGGCTTTATATAGAAATGTTGAGGCCTGAAAACACCCTCAGAAGCCGGTGCCTGCTCAGCGGCTCCGGACCCATCCGAGGGAGAGATCTGCGGGTACAACACTGAGAATCTCACGGCATACTGGACTCTGCATGGGTCTCGGTAGAGGCCTGCGACTCAAAAGTAGCGGGTATCAGGGTCTGCGAAAGCGCCTCACTGAGTACAGGCGAACCGGCAACTGGCTTAGGAGAAGCTTCGTAGTCTGTTTTAGACCTCAACGGTTTGTCTCTGTCCTTTTACTTGCGTTGCTATCTGATGACATTTCAGGGTAAGTAAATCTGTTTCCAAAATATTTTGAAGCAAAGATATACCAACGCTTAATAGTGCGTTGGTTAAATCTAGCACAAACCCGACAGCAAGGCACGTTATGATCTGGGCCTAGGCAAGGAATACAGTACAAATGAAAATCCTTAAGAGATACTTACTTCCCAAAAGTAATGCAATTATTAACTTTTACTGACATCGGTAAGGAGCAAGAAAAAGTTTGCCCAACGGGGTACTTAGCTTTAATTGAAGACTCTGGTTCTGAAACTCCAATGCGAAAATTTCAGGAGTCGGCTGACCGGCACTTGTAAACTGCTTCGAGCAGCAAGAAAGACTAAAGAAAATGTCGTTGGCTGCATGTTTTATACCCCTGACTACCTGACACAATGGAAGAGGAGACAGCAACCGAAGCAGGACCCAAGACTTTGATATTCAGGCCGACTGAGGGCAATCTGCCAGCAGATTATCCAAATGTAATGACTGCAACAGTGAAACACGAAGAACATCCCTTTCTACCACATCAAATGCCGAAGGAGAGCAGACCTTTTGGGAAGCAAATAAGGAGGCCGGTCTCCTCAGGTCCAACGCAAAGTGGACGGAGCTCCGAGGGAGGGAACCTGGCCAGACAACTTTGAAGGCGATGGAAAAGGTTCAACTCCCTCGGATCTGACACCCATGCGCCGGCTCGGAGAGCAGCTCGAATCCGAACTGGTCAGATTCAAGATGCTACAGGCAGCTGTCAGCGCTGACCCCCTGACCAAGGCCAACCTCGGATCAGAGAACTCCGAAGTAGAAGGTCAAATCGGGGAAGGAGAAATGGGTTGAAAAAAGGGAAGCAAACTCCCCCCCTCCAAAAGGAGGGGGGCTGGCAAGACCCCCCATTTGGATCTGAGTACGGATAAAGCGCATCTTATCCAAATCCATGGCCAATAAGGAGCAGGTCGGCCATGATGAGGCCAAAGACTCCGACATGGCGGGTCAGGGAACCAAGGCCAGGGAGACTGGACATGCCTCCTCCGGCTCTGGAGAGAACCTCTGAGACCGGAGCAGAGGGTACTCACGGATCTGTGCTAACTTGCTCGGAGAAGTGGGGTCCAGGGACCTCTTCCTCTTTTCCTTCATTTTCGACTCTCTCTCCTGCTCTCAACCTCTCCTCTGCTCCACTGCCACAGGCTTAGATGCAGGAGTTTGAGTCCCAGCCTGGGAGGGAGGTGAGGCCAGAGCAAGAGAAGCAAGAGAGGCAGTCACAGCAGCGACTGAAGCTGAAGACGAGGAAGGAGGATCAGTAGCAGGCAGAAGAACTCAGAGCCAACTTGGACTTCCTATCTTTTAACACAAGGGATTGAACCCCGCATAAATCAGCAATCCACAATAAGGTGGGCCACAGCTAAGTACAACACAGAGTGTGGGCATCCGCTGGGGAGAGCTTATGGCCAACACTCTGTGCAACGCTTAAAGATAAGCTTTTCAGCCATCCTATAAGAAAAGAAAGAATCCTTAAAAAAGAGAGGCAAAGAACTTTCTTTAAACAGACGCACCCACTCATCACACTAGACTAGAGACAACAGTAAAGGGGGGGGGGGCACCACAAACAAACTACTCTCTCTAAACAAACCTACACTCTACGCCAAAGCGATGGGAGCGGAGAAAGGGTAACTACACTAACCTAAATCAGCTAAAAGAAACAGTTTTTTAAACTTACACTAAGAAATCAACCACTGCTAGCTGGAGCTCTGAAGACACAATGTTTAACAAACTGCAACAAACGAGATCTGTGGATGAAAGGCAGTGGAGGTGTATTATGGATAAAGGGAGCTGTCTGGAGCTCAGAGCCGATGTTAGCAATATTTGCCAGCTCGGATCCGATAAGGATCCGTATCCATCCCACAGGATGAAGACAAAATAAAGTAAACTACTTCAGATATGTTGTAATCTGAAATGAATCAGTGGTACTACGTTATCAATTTAAGGACAGAAAGAATGAGAGCATTTGTCTTGATAACATACAACTCACCACTTTGCCTGTGTCTATATGCAAGTAGGGTTTTATAACTACGTTTAATCTTAGAAATAGCTAGAAGGATTTTTCTGTGTTGATGTCAGAACTTTTCTACTGTATTATATTAAGTATTTCTCTGTGATCTCTGAACTGTTGACTAGCACTGTATAGCGAGTATTGTCTTGTGTTTTTATCATTTATTAAATATTTTTATACCTTTCAACTGGGCTGTTTTGTGTAGAGATCATTTAAGCTCTAAGAGTACATTGCATGTATATAGTGATACTGTACCAAGTCACTTCAAATTGGTCTTGACTGTTCAGTCGCACTTACCATTTGGATAATAATATTGCACAGTATAATTGGACACCCTTTCTTAAGGCCCTTTGAGTAGCCGATAAATATTAGCTGGGTGGTGGCAGTGATTTCTACCTTACAGTCTTAGAGTAAAAAGGGCACAGCTGGAGAACCTGTGTAAGCCTTCCCCAGGAGTGTCTGTGTGGGTTTATACAACATCTCAAAGTGTGCGTGGGTCAGCTACTTGGGCAGGAACACGAAGCACTGGTTGAGACCGAGAAGGTGCTGGAGGTTTTAGCTTGCCTACTAGGCTGAGATCTGAGGCCTACAGCTGTGCCAGTGCAGGGTCTTATTGGGGATCTGCAGAGAAAGGAAGAAACCAGCTCCAGACTGACTATGATCGCTATGTGCTCTTAAGGGAAATTGTACTTTACTGTGTATATTTATTATCCTTTTTTCGTATATGGATGCCCCTCACTGGTGTTAGTGGTGAGGATTGAGGCTCCTTGATTGCTGGCCAGTGCATGAGCATCATATTTATTGTTTGGCAGTGGTGGGATATCCACACCACATATAAATTGGTTGGCAAATACTAATTTGCTTGTACTGGTGTGAGTAAAGTGAATTCCTATAGCTTGTGTACAGTGATCACTGAAGTTGTTTTGTACTCTAAATCAGCCACACAGTGAATACTCAGAGTTCAGATCATAACTTGTTTTATTTCTTTTGCTAGCTTAATCAGGGAGAGCAGGCAGCAAGTCAGCAGAGGAGTACGGAAAGCTGACAAGGAGCCAACTGGCTGATGTGCGAGATTAATACTGTGGACGAGGGTAAGGAGGTCCACACAGCCTATCTGGACCTCGCCAAGGCCTTCGACACCATCCCCCACCATCTGGAATAATAGAGAGACTTACTAAGCTGGGCATAAATCCCTACGTCACTCAATGAGTTGCCAACTGGCTTACTGACAGAACCCAGACTGTAAAAGTAGCAGACTCCAAACCCAGTTCCAAATGAGTGTCAAGTGGAGTACCTCAGGGTTCAGTCTTGGGACCACGCTTGTTTGGCAACTACTTCTCTGAAGTACAGGCCAACTCTAACGGGACTCTACCTAACAAAGTTCGCAGATGACTGCAAACTGGGAGCCATTATTGAATCCCCAAACGATGTGGATATTCTACAAAAGGGTCTTACAGTAACAGATGCCTGGTGCCAGAGCCATGGGCTCAAGCATAATGCCAAGAAATGTATTGTCATCCCCTTTCGAAAATAACATGTACCCATTAACTACCACATAGGTGGCAGGACACTAAACATCGAAAGTGTGATGAGACTTAGGGACACAAGTGGACAGTGGTCTCACTTTCAATAATCACATTGCCACAACAGTCAGGAAATCCTTCTACATGGCACACCTCATCACTAAGGGCTTTTCATCCAGAAAAAAAGGAGGTCATTGTCCCACTGTACTCATCCCTCATTAGACTCATAACATAGTATAATGCCCCACTTACTATGTACCTCAAGACATCTGCAACATCTGGAAAGGCCACAGAAATGCCTCAATACAAGGATCACAAGCCTAAAGCAGATGTCATATGCTGACAGTCTAAAAAAAAAAACTCCAGCTATACTCTGTGGCATATCGTTTACTCAGAGGCGATCTCTGCTTAACATACAAGGCCATGTCAAACCCAGAGCTGTTGGACATACTCCACTTAAAGAAATCCCAATCCCTCAGAGCCATACGCTCCAGGGATCCAAACCTTATCACAATGAACAGAAGCTGGAGGGATAGGCTCCTGACCCAGAGACTCCCCAAACTCTGGAATAGACTGCCCATATATGTCAAGCAAAGCACCTCATTGGCCCTCTTCAAAAGGAACCTTGATGATTGGATGGGAGATAGGAAATTCACCCCGGGGATCATGTCAGTCGCCCTGCTAGACAGGGGCCCAGAGAAGTAAATATTGTGGGAAAAAATTTCCAGGGAATTGTTCTGGCTAGACTTGCATAGGCCTTAGGGCAGATAGCCTAGTACCAACCTATGAACCTATGTGCCACGCTAGAGGACTGGTGCATAGAAACCTGACCAAAGCAGACAGCTTTGGTCACAAAAGCAGAAAACTGCAACCAGAACGACTATCAGACTGACAGTGGAGATGTACCACCGTAAGAGAAGACAGCTCAACCTTTGGAGAGGACTTGAAAATCCATCTGGAGCTAAAGAGACTTGAGTTGGAGGCCAGGCATTTGGACATAGAAGCAGCTGAGACACATGCAGGCAGAGGAAAATGAGAAAAGTACAGTTTTGTACCTACCATAAATGTAGATGTTAGAGTGCTAATACAGCTGCAGTCATAACAGATGGGTTTTCCTGTCGTCAGGCGGGTCCTCGGTCAGCCGAATTCCCAAGTCTAGGTCCGGCGTTGGATGTCGTTGCTTCCTCCCTGACGTCAGTGCGACAGGGGGTATAAAAGAACCAGCCAACGCCATTTTCTTCAGTTTTTCTTGCCCCAGATGTCAGGTGCCCCCAGAAGGAAGGCTAAACATAAATTTATGCAATAATGCAATAAAATCAAAAAACTTTTAGTTATGTACTTACCATAACTTTAGATGTTTGGGATCCATCTCGCCTACATTCTGTACTGATGGGTTCGGAGCCGATCCTCAGCTCCGACTCGGCACGCTATGCTATAGAGCAAAGTCTCTTATTGGCTGAGCTATTCTATATCCCAGGATGCACCACCACTACTTCCCCAGATCTTGTTTGTCCGCACTTATGCACACACACAACTGTTTATATAACATTGCCAGATGTTTCAAGATGAAACAATAGTACTCGGACCGTCCAGTCTCTTCTGATCTCCAAGGCAGGGGGAAGGAGGGTGGGTTATTAAGAATGTAGGCGACATGGATCCCAAACATCTAAAGTTATGGTAAGTACATAACTAAAAGATGTTATGTGATCCTATCTCGCCTACATTCTGTACTGATGGGACAGCGTTTCCGTGATCCGTATGAGGAGACTGAGAGGGAGATCCTAAAAGGACCACTGGGTCGACAGGAGCCACTGGAGAATTCTCATATGCAATCTTGCTAAGGGGACTAGGAGAACAGTGGCCGACATGCAGCCTAATAGCTGCAGGACCATCCTGGCTGGGGCTTTGGATTTGAGAAGCAAGGCTCGGACTTGAGCCTGTATGCTCTGTATCCTTTCTGTAGGAAGATAGACCCGCATTAGGTTTGAGTCTATCTCTACTCCGATGAACCTTATGCGCTGAGATGGCAGCAACACAGACTTTGGCCAATTGAAGGTGATTCCAAGGGAAGTGCCTAGTGATATTGTGGCTGCTAGGTTCTGCAATAGTAGATGCCTGGAGGTGGCAGTTAGGAGCCAGTCGTCCAGATACGGAAACAGCTGGAATCCTAGACTCCTCAGGTGAGCAGTCACAACCGCCAAACATTTGGTGAACACCCTGGGGGCTGTGGTGAGACCAAAGGGCAGTGCGCAGAACTGAAAATGACAGTCTCCCAGGCTGAAGCGCAAATGTCTCCTGGACACCTGATCTATCAGGATGTGATAATAGGCGTCCTTGAGATCTATGGAGCACATCCAAACACCTTTCTCCAGCAGTGGGAGAATGGACTGTAAGTTGACCATTCGGAACTTGGACGTCTTGACTGATCGATTTAGGTTGCTGAGATCCAAAATGGACCTCAAGTCCCCGGTCTTTTTTGGCACCAAAAAGAATCTTGAGTAAGTCCCTAATCCGGTCTGGTCTGCGGGGACCGGTTGGGATGACACCTTTTTGAAGCAGCTTTGAGATTTCGAAGGCTGCGATTTCCCGCTGACTGGGTGGCGGGTCCGGGATTTTCCTGGACGGCGGAGGGGGGTGAGAAAAGGGGATGGCGTAACCTCCGGCGATGATTCGAAGCACCCATCGGTCCTGAGTGATACCCTCCCAGGCTTTTAGGTGCCTCGAAAAACGACCCCCGACTGGCTCTGGAGCTGCACAGTCAGGCAATCCTTCAGGGATTGTGGAAGGTTGAAGAGCCACGAAAGGACTCGCGGTCTCCAGTGTTGCGGGGGCCTCTGCTGCTACTGGGACGGCGTCTTCCTGAAAAATTTCCCCCTCCTCTGCCTCTAGAAGGGGGATCGTCCTGCTGCGAGGGATAAGACTTCTGGGATTTACGGAACCACGTTTTCCCTCCTCTTTTAGCCTTGGGTTAAGGCCGAAAGGGAGTGGAAAACCATGCCCCTACGGCAGTCATAGTCTTACCTTCTTGTTCACAGCGGGTCAATGTGTCCTTTACCTTGGGTCCAAACAAAGAGGACCCATCAAGGGGAGCGTCGGCAAAGGAAGACTTAAAGGCTTCCGCAAAATGACACAGGCGGAGCCAGGCTTGCCTCCGTAGAGCAACACCCGTAACTGCCGCTCTACTCGCCCCCTCGGCTGCATACGAAATGAGCCTCATGGACGATTTTTACATCGATGACAGAGTAGCCAACTGAGAGCCAGCCGTCTGGGCCAGCTGCTCAGGTAGGTTACCCAAGAGGGTATCTGAAAGCTCCTTGACCAGATCCCTCTGAAGTCTAGTGAAGTGCGTCAAATAGTTCAGGGACCTTAAGGTAAAGGCCGCTGAACTGAGGGTGTGCTTCCCGTACCGGTCCATGCTCCTAGACTCCTTATTAGGAGGATGGACGGACGTCGAAGCCCCTGCTACATCTTGTTGGGTATAAGATGCCACCACCAGGGTGTCTACCGCCACACCTTTGGTCAGAAACTCCTTCTCTGGGGGTGCTGATAAGAATTTATTTGGGCGAGCCGACACCGGTTCCACAGAGTCTGGATGCTCCCACGCCCTTCGACAGATCAAATCTAGGAGCTCAAAGGGCAGAGACACCCAGGAGGCGGAGGGCTGAGCCCCAAAGGCCTTGAGGAACACCGACTCGTCAGCGGAAGGGGGTTTGGAATGCCAGCCGCCTCGTTGTTTGAGAACTTCCAAGATGTCTGCAAAGGAGACATCATCCGAGGACGACTTAGGGGACCCCTCCACATCATCAAGATCGGTGTCCGACATGAGAGACTCATCGAAGGAGTCGACGTGCTTCCTCATGCACAGTCTTTTCCTTGGGGGTTCCTCAGAAGAAGCTTCAGAGGGACCCCCAGGAGGGGGGGAACCCCACTGGGGGTGACCTCAGGCCCCGGGGCTCCGCTGTCTAGCGACAGGGGGGACTACAAAAGACCCAGTCTCCGTGTCTAGGGAAGGTGCCGGTGAGACCGTGGAGGTAGCCAAAGAAGATTTGGCCAAAGCACTCCTCATGGCCCTGAAGGCCAGACCGCCAGAATCCTGGGAAGGTCCAACCCCCGGGGCCACAACAATAGACTGCACCCCCACAGCCGACGCACCGAGAGGAAGGCTCGGAACCGAAAACATCGGTCCCGAAGCATCACCCCCCGGGGCCGACCGAGGAGGTCCGTGTACCGAACTCCGACCCGAAAGCCGGGGTTGGAGTAAGGGTCGGAGCCGACCCGAAAACCTCCATCGGCTCCACCAGCACCGGCTCCAACGATGCCGAGGCTGTTGGAGGAGGAACCAGAACTACAGGGTGGGCCATCGGCTCCGAAGCCGATTGGGCTGGAGCCAAAACTAATTTCAGGAATACAGGAAACTGAAACAGCCTTTGGAGCACCCTGTCGATGTCCGAATCAGACATCTTGGAAGATCGGGAGGAGACCGACTGGGTCTGAGCAGACTTCTCCATCGGCTCCGAAGGACTGGGGGACTGGCTCCGAATAGACTATCAATATCGGTGCCGAGGGAGATTCCATAGCAATTTCCCTCGGTGCCAAGGAGGGCTTTGGCGCCGAAGGGGAAGAGTCTGAGCCGGCAACCCTCATCGGCTCCAAAATCAGTGGAGCCGATGGTGACCCGCCTCTCGAAGCCCCAGCCATCGGCTCCGAAACCAGAGGAGTCGAGGCTGGAGGCATCGAGGCAGACCGTTCCGCCCTCGGCTCCGAAGTCCGTGGAGCCGATGGAGAAGCCTGCCTAGATTTCTTAGTGGTCGGTTCCGATGGGCTGGTCGGAGCAGACTATTTCTTTTTCTTAGCTGGAGAGGAAGATGAGGCCTCTTCGAAGGAGGGTTTGATGAGCCCTTTTAAGATCAATTTATTTTTCCTCTCTTGGAGGACCCGAGAGGAAAAAGCGTGACACACGCTGCAAGACTCCTGAAGGTGTTTGGCGCCTAAACAGTACACGCATAAGGAGTGATCGTCCGTGATGGACATTTTGTAGTTGCATCTTGTACATTTTTTAAATCCTGAGGGTCTATGTTCCTTAGACATAATGCCTGAAGACGCTATTCACTTTGTCAGAGAAAAAACACTATGTATAGAACTCAGTACAAATGGTTTGCACAACAACAAAAAAAAATTTTTTTTTTTTTTTTTTGAACAAGAGAGGCGAAAGCCCAAGAAAAAATACACTAATGACAAACACACCAACAGGAGGGCCAAGAACCCTCTAAAACAGATACTTGACCTCTCCGAAACAAGACGACTCACTAAAGAACGAGGGGAAGGCCCCTCTAACTTAAACGGAAACCTTTCCCTGTCCAGTCACAAGATTTTACCACAAAAAATCCACAAACACACAATTATACACAACGATGGCTGTTAAAACAGCTTTTGGGTTAAGATTAAAGGAATTTCTGACAGAAAAAAACTCAGAAAAAGCACTTAGCTCAGCCAAATTCGAGACCACGTCCTAGCTTATAAGCGGCAAACGAGATCAGGGGAAGTAGTGGTGGTGCATCCTGGGATATAGAACAGCTCAGCCAATAAGAGACTTCGCTCTATAGCATAGCGTGCCGAGTCGGAGCCGAGGATCGGCTCCGAACCCATCAGTACAGAATGTAGGCGAGATAGGATCACATCAGTAGTTGCAAGCAAATACACCATAAAAGAAAACCCCAATCAGGTCGTATGAGGAGGTGTTAGCCACTAGGCCTGTCCCAAGAAGGGAAGGAGGGAGGGAAACCTGGACTGTAGCTGTATTAGCACTCGAACATCTACATTTATGGTAGGTACAAAACTGTACTAAGTTCATCGTGCATACAGCTGCAGTCATAACAGATGGGTAGAATCCCAAAGCTAAGAAAGGGGTGGTAGGCACGAAGTGGAACTAGGAGGAGCCAGGATGCCCTGCAAGACTGCAGTGGTAAAGCCCGCTCTAGATTTGGAGTATAATGGTAGGTGATGGTGCTTGGAGAAAGTATGTACAGAACTCCAAGTGGCTGCTTCCAAAATATCTTTGGTAGGAACCCCCCTGAGGAAAGCTGCAGAGGTAGCTGTGGCCCTTGTGGAGTGAGATCCGATACCTGTAGGTACAGTTTTACCATGAAAAGAGCAACAAAAGCGTATGCAGTGGGCTATCCATTTTGAGATTGTCTGTTGGAAAATAGGCTTCCCTTGAGCACCTGTAGCATAGGACTCAGAGTTGTTCTGATTTTCTGAAAGGCTTTGTTCTGTCCAAATAACGGAGCGGTCTGTGAATGTCCAAGGAATGTAGTAGTCTCTCCCCTTTGTTTTGTGGATTAGGGTAAAAGGTAGGTAAGTGAATAGCCTGATTCGAGGCTAACCTGGATACTACCTTTGGCATAAAAGAAGGGTTGGTTCGTAAGGAAACTCTGTCCTGATGGAAAATGATGAAAGGCTGCACAGCAATGAGGGCTTGTAGTACCGAAACCTTGCGTGCTGAGGTGATGGCCAGAAGGAAGGCTGTTTTCCATGACAAATATTGCAGTTCTGTTGAAGCAGCTGGCTCAAAAGGAGGCAGGGTCAGTTTTTCTAGAATGAAATTGAGGTCCCAAGCAGGTACTGGTTGCTTCCTTGGGGGTTTTATATTCTTAGCCCGTCTGAGGAACTGTCTTAAGAGAGGCTGAGAGAATAAAGGAGGATCAGTGTTGTATTCTGCAGAAATGTCTGAGGCATGGATTTTGATGGAGGAGAATGAAAGTCCGCTGCTTAGCATCTCAGCTAGGTACTGTAATATTTGAGGTAGATTCAGTATTCCAGGATTCAGACCCTTTTTCTGATTCCAGGCACAAAACAGTTTCCATTTTGCGGAGTAGGCTTTTCTAGCAGAAGGCCTTCTGGCCTCCAAAATGACATCCTGCACCTCCTTGGAGAGTAGGGTCTGTTGTGAATTTAAGGAATCCTCCATGTGGCTATATTGAGTGTTTTCAGCTGACTGAAGAGTTTTGAAGTTGTGCTGAGTCAGTAGAAGAGGCATTAGAGGCAGGATCCATGGTGGGGAATAAGTCAGGCTCCTCAGGAGTGGGTACCAGTGTTGTCTTGACCAGTCTGAAGCAACGAGAATCATCTTTGGTCTGTCTGCTCTGGCTTTTAATAGAACTTTGGGCAGCAGAGGAAGAGGTGGAAATGCATAAACTGTCATTGGTGTCCAACTGAAAGAGTGCATCCACTTTCCAGGCCTGTGGATGAAAGGTCCTTGACCAGAATTTTGTCAATTGGTAATTTCTGTGGGTGGCAAAGAGATCTATGTCTGGCCGTCCCCATGCTTGAATTATCTTTGTAAAAATTTGAGGATGCAACTTCCATTCGTGTGGATCTTTCATATTTCTGCTTAGGTTGTCCGCCCGCGTGTTTTCCTTGCCTGGCAGGAACTGTGCTTGAAGTTGGATTTGTAATTCCAGAGCCATGTTCCAAAGAGACATGGCTAGCCTGCATAGGAGATATGAATGGGTTCCTCCCTGTTTATGTACCACATCACTGTGGTGTCGTCTGTCCTTATCAATAGCTGGCCTGGATGCAGTAGGTCTTTGAAAGCCATAATAGCATTTATTACTGCTAGCATTTCCTTTTGATTGATGTGTAGGTGCTTTTCTTTTTGGGACCATTTGCCCTAAATGCACCGATCTGTCATGTGCGCCCCCCAGGCGTGGTCAGAGGCGTCTGTTGTGATGACTTGATTTGCTTGAGGCTTGCAGAATGGGAGACCTATGTTTCTTTGACATGCTTGAGCCCACCACAGAAATTCCTTTTGAAGACATGGAATCAGTGGTATAATTGTTTCCAAACTGTGGCTGTGTTGAGACCATAAGTTTTTAAGGTACCATTGAAGTTTCCTCATATGCAGCTTTGCACATGGGATTAGCAGGATGCAAGATGCCATGAATCCCAGAGCCTGCAGGATTTTCCTTGCAGTCAGCCTGGTGAAGGTTGCCAGTTTTCTGAAGTATTGAGTTAGTTGCCCTTGTTTCTCTGGCGTGAGGTAGGCCCATCTGGGTGTTTATATTCAAGCTGGCACCCAGGAAAATTATTGTTTGAGAGGGTATTAGTCTTGATTTCTTTTTGTTGACTGTGTATCCCAGAGAATTCAACAACATTATTACAAACGCCAGGTGTTTCAGAAGTATGTGTTTGCTGTCCGCTTGGATCAGGCAGTCGTCCAAATATGGGTATATCTGTATCCCTTGAAGTCTGCAGAAGGCAATTACTGATGCCAGGCATTTCGTGAACACTCTGGGCGCAGTAGATAAGCCAAAGGGCAATGCAGAGAATTGATAATGGGTTGAACCTGCAAGAAATCTGAGGTATCTTCTGCAATCTTGTCTGATTGGGACATGCAGGTATGCCTCCTTGAGGTCCAATGTTACCAGCCAAGACTCCTTGCCCAGCATGTGAAGAAGCTGCTGTAATGTGAGCATCTTGAATTTTGGTACAAGTAAATGTGTTTAGAATGGATAGGTCCAAAATAGGTCTCCAATCTTTGCCCTTCCTTGGTACCAAGAATAGTCTGGAATAAAAACCTTGACCCTGTTCTTGTGCAGGTACCTCGAATAGCTTTCATGTCCATGAGATCTGAAATTTGTTTTTGTGCCTCTGCCCTTTGATTGTGTGGCAGGTTTGGCATGCCTCTCATTTTTGGAAGGGTGTGAAAGTGGAATCTGTAGCCTCTGTCTATAATGTTCAGGATCCATTTGTCTTTTGTGACAATATGCCAATTTTTCGAAAATAATGCCAGTTTTCTGCCTAAAGGTGCTGCCAATTGAGCCTTGCTTGGCATGCAAAGGGGAAAGTCATTGGTTCTGCTTTCTGAATGGCTGTGAACTATCCTCACCACCTCTTGGTGTAGGTGCTTGGCATTGTCTGCCTCTAAATGATCCTTGAGTTTGCCCTTAACCTCTCCGGCGCCTGTATCTACCTCTGAGGTCGGTCAGTGGCTGGAAAGGACCAATTTTTTGAAAGCCAATTTCTACTGAATCGTGGAGGTTGTACTGTAGGAAATATTTCACTGTTTGCATTGATTTTGCCTTTTCCGCCATTTTCTTTAATACCTCCTCAGCTTTAACACCAAACAATACATCTTTTTGAAGAGGTGCATCTAGTAATTTAGCTTTGACATGATCTGGTAAGGTTTGCTCTTTGAGCCAAGCATGTCTACGTAAAACTGATCCTGTAACAGCAGCTCTACATGAGGCCTCTAAAGCATCAAAAACCACATTGCAAGGTATGTTTACCCACTTGCTCTGCACTATGCAGCAAATCCTGCAACTCCTTCAAGTCTGGTTGTTCAGGTTGTGACATTTTGCTTTTCAACTGAGATAACAAAAACTGTTGATACTTTAACATATGGAACTGACAGTTTAATGCCCTCATGGTTAAGGTGGCCGAGGTGTATACCTTTTTCCCCCACCTTTCTAAAGCTCTGGAATCTCCTCTCTGAAGGTAATGGATTTTTGGCAGTGGAGGCCTTAATTCCCTTGGGACCATGTGAAATAGTTTCTGGGCCAGCCGCATGGCTTTTATATAGGAATTGGTGTGACTCAGGAACCCGGTAATACCAGTCAGGCTGGACTGGAGCTGGAGGTAAAGAATCTGGGTTAAGGCTGGCCTCTGAATACACATCATCTAGTATGTCTAAGACAGGAGGGATAGCCAGAGGCCTGTGCTGAGGGAGCAAGAGGAAATCCCAGAGCCTTTTCTTGGAGTCTGAGTAATCTTGGCCTTCCCAGTGGAAGTGTTCCCTCAAGGTATGCAAGGTTTCCCCAAAAGAGTAGTCCTCGGGGGGGGGGGGGGCAGAAGGAATGGACTCCTCTGCATCAGAATCTTCAAAAGGGGAGTATGAATGTTCCTGGTCTTCAGAATGTTCTGAAGTAATGGAGGCCTGGTCCGAGGAAGGGTATTCTTCCTCCATTCCGGGCCTTTTGTCCGAGGGGGGTTGAGAACCCCTGATAAGAGTAATTAAATCTTCAGCCATTTTGAGCATCTGCTTTTTAGGCATGGGGCCTTGAGAGGGGCCCTGTGGAGCTTGTATTTTAGTATGCATGGCTGCTTTAGATTTAGTGAAAGCCTTAATGGAAAAAGAAGGCGGCCTGAAGACACCTTGAGAGGTGGCAGGCCTGTCTAAACTCAGTTTCCTCGCCAAGAGTGGCTTTGGTATCTGTAGTCGGGGTGTGGGCCCAAGAGCCTGCTACCTCGGGCACAGAAGACACCGCTAATGAAGTGTCATCGGTAGTCAGGGGCTGTGTAGGCGCCTCGCTGACAACCGGAGCACCTGTAGTCGTCTTTAGCGTGGTGTCGGTAGAAGTCGCGGACCTCGTATGTCGGTCCTTATCTTTGCGTCTTTTACTCAAAACTGGAGACGGAGTATCCGACGACATAATGTTATTAAACTTTTTGCCAAAATAGTGTTGGGCGAACTCCGCCCAACCTTTAATAGTGCGTCTGTTGAATGTAGCACAAAAACGACAGGCCGAGACGTCTTGGTCTGGGCCTAAGCAAGGAATGCAGAGGGAATGGAAATCCTTATGCGGTATTTGCTTCCCACATGAAATGCAATTATTAACTTTGTCCGACATCAGTCTGAGGCAAGAAAAGTTTCCCCAACGGGGTACTTAGCTTTCAAGAAGACTTTGGTTGAAAAATATTCGTAATCTCAGGAGCTGGCCGACCGGCACTTGCGAACTGCTTCTGCTTCGGGCACCGTGCGGCAAGAAAGACTGAAGAAAATGGCGTCGGCTGGTTCTTTTATACCCCTGTTGCACTGACGTCAGGGAAGAAGCGACGACATCCGACGCCGGACCTAGACTGGAATTCGGCCGACCGAGGAGCCGCCTGACGGCAGGAAAACCCATCTGTTATGACTGCAGCTGTATGCACGATGAACATCTGCTATACCTGGAAGCTGAGGAAAAGGAGAGGCAGACGCAGCATGAGAAGGAGATGCTGACTCTTCCCCAGAGTCATGGAGGTAATGGGGAAGGGAGTAACTGGACTCCAAAAGCACAAAAGTTCAATAAATTTCTTTCCGCAGTTTAAAGTGGGGATAATTTTCGCAGTTTCATTCATTTGTTTGAGGGTATGTAAACAGTACGATGCTGACCAAGGGCTCTCAGTACAGTTCCTGACCCCCTTAACTCCATAGTAAAGCTGTAACTGTTGTCTACTATGCCTGACGTTGACTGCTTTAATTATAATATGCTTAAAAACAGCTTGTTAGAATATTTTAAGCAAACACCTAAAAGCGTATAGGAAAAAGTTTTGTGAGCATAGGCGCAAGGCAGATGAAAGTGTGTGAGAATATGTTGCTGAACTGAGCACTTATTTTAATAGGCGGGCGAGTGGATGTCAGGTCACCACTTTTGAAGGGCTGGCAGACCTTTTGGCGAGGGAACAAGCCCTTAGCACTTCGCCTGATGACATGAGGATCTGGTTAGCTGATAGACAATGTGCTAATTCAGATGAGTTGGAGAAGGGAGACCTATACCTAGCAAGCAGGGCATCACTGCATAGGAAAGGGACCCCCAAGTACTGCTCATGGGTCTAAAAGAATCCATGGTGGGCAGCACACACTGCTAGGAGACAAGCATGTGGGTCTGGTAGCCTAGTAGAGACCCAAACAGACTGCATACTTGCAACAAGGACAGATGTGTTGCTTCAGGGAGGGAGCTACTCTGTAGCAGTGAAACTGAAGGTGAGCCACAGCTTGCTTGTGGTAACATCATTGTGGGTAATGATGTTCCCTTGGACAAAGTGACTGCAAAGGTAGAGGTGCGTAAGTAGTACCCAGGCTCACAGTGAGGCACCACTGTCAGAGGATGCCAGACTTCCTGTGGAAGGGGAGCTGGGAAGGGTTACACAGAGTTGAGACAGGCTCACCTGTCAGACCCTACATTGCAAGGCCAGAGGCAGGTAGCTAGTAAGGCACCCGATTCTCAAGGGAAGGGGGATTCTGTATACTGGGATAAAGGGTTACTGTATAGACAGTGAACCACTGAGGGAGGACTAGAAGGTGAGAGGGTATTGGGAGTGCCTAGACTTTACCATCTGGCACTTCTAGCAATAGCCCATGATATTCCCTTTGCAGGTTATATGGGCATAAAACATACAAAGAGACGTATTATGCAGAACTTCTATTGGCCTAGAATTTGCAGAGATGTAACAGTGTACTGCAGGGCCTGTGAGCAGTGCCAGAAGGTAGTCAAGGCAGGAGACAAAGTGAGAGCTCCTTTGATGCCTTTGCCTGCGACTGAGGAGCCATTTCAAAGGGTAGTTATGGATATTGTAGGGCCTCTGAGTACCCCAAGTTCCACAGGGAAAACTTATATCCTAGTGGTAGTGGATTATGCTACAAGATACCCAGAGGCAGTAGCTCTGTCCTCCACTGAGGCAGAAAAGGTGGCACATGCTTTGTTAGAGATTTTCAGCAGGGTAGGATTCCCAGATGAAATACTGACAGAGGTGCCAATTTCATGTCAGACCTGCATGCTTGTCTGTGGAAGTCATGTGGGGTGAAGCGCATGAACACTACCCCCTACCATCCCCAGACCAATGGTCTTGTTGAGAGATTAAACTCTACAGTCAAGTCCATGCTACAGGCATTTGCAGACTGGCTTAAGAGGGAGTGGGACAAATATTTGTTCCATCTGCTTACAGAGAAGTTCCCCAGGAATCCACATGTTTTTCACCCTTTGAGTTGCTGTATGGGCATAGGGTGGGGGACCTCTAGATTTAATTCAAGATGAATGGGAAGGCAAGTGCGAATCTCACAAGGAGTCTGTTGTGGCATATGCCCTAATCATTAGGACAAGGCTCAGGAAACTCATGGGTTTGGCCCAGGAGAAAGTACAGTTGTGTACACTTACCATAAATGTAGATGTTTGAGTGTATACACTTTTACAGACATCGGGTTTGGGTTATCTGCCTGCAGCTAGCCCTCAGCCTGCCTGAATACCATAGTCTTCGGACTTCTGCGTCGGATGCCCTCTCTTCCATGACATCAGGGGTATAAAACATGCAGCAGACGCCATTACATCAGTTTGTCTTGCCCCAGATGTCAGGTGCCCCCACAATAGGAAGCAATTATATGGTATGGCACAATCCCATTAAAAAGCAAATACACAAGAAAAAATAAATATACCAAACAAGAAGGAAAGGTACAGCCAAAAGTAGTCAGGGGCTGGAAGGAGGGTAACCAGGACTGCAGCAGTGAATACACTAACATCTACATTTATTGTAAGTGTACACAACCGTACTATATTCTTCGTGTTTCACTGTTGCAGTCATCACATTCGGGTTGATTCCCAAAGCTAAGGAATGGAGGAGAAAGTTAAAGAGCATTAGGGCCAGCTATTAAGCCCTGCAAGACTGCAGTGGCAAATCCAGCTCTGGATTTAGAAAATATAGGCATGTGGTAGCAGCTTCTAGGATGTCCCTCGGCAGGGACTCCTCAGAAATGCCGGAGAGGTAGATGGAGACCTGGTAAAATGTGATCTTATCCCCTTGTGGGGTAGGTTTTCCATGGTGCTTGTAGCAGAAATGAAAGCAATGGGCTATGCAACCGAAAATTATTTGCTTTGAAATGGCCTTTCCTTCTGCCCCTGCAGCAAAGCCAGCTAGCAGCTGTTCAGATTTTCTGAGAGGCTTAGTCCTGTCCAAAGAGAATCTAAGTTGTCTGTGCACTTCCAGAGAATGCAGTATTTGTTCCTCTTTGTTTTGTGGATTATGAAAATAAGTAGGCAAATGAATTGACTGATTTAGGATCACACTGGACACCACCTTGGGCATAAAAGGAAGGATTAGTCCCGAGGGAAACACTGTCCGCATAGAAGATAATGAAGGGTTCCACTGCCATGAGGGCCTGTAATTCAGACACTCTTCTAGCTGAAGAGATGGCTAGGCTACAAGGAAGGCTGTTTTCCAAGAAAGGAATTTCAACTCTGCTGATGCAGCTGGCTCAAATTGGGGGGGGGGGGAGAGTGAGCTTTTCCAATACAAAGTTAAGGTCCCAGGCTGGAGTGGGAGCTCTCCAGGGGGGGTCAAATTTATGGCCCAGGAATTGTTTTAGCAAAGGGTGACAGACAAGGGGTGGCTCAGTATTATAATGCGCTGAAATAGCAGAGGCATGAATTTTAATTGCCGTGAAGGATAGGCCCTTATGGAGCATTTCTGTTAAGTACTCTAGAATATAAGTTAAGCTGGGCACCGTTGTGTCCATCCCCTGAGCCTGGCTCCAGGAACAGTATCTTTTCCACTTTTCAGCATAGGATTTTCTAGTACTAGGTCTCCTTGCCTCCAGAATGACATCCTGCACATGCTTATGGAGGGATGCTAGAGGAGAGCTCAAGGAATTAGCCAGGCTGCAAGGTTCAGGGTTTGAAGTTGAGGGTGCAGAATCTGGCCCGCCTGCTGGGACAGCAGGGAAGGGGTCTGAGGCAGTTGCTATGGTTGTAGCAGTGTCATACTGCGCAAGAGGGGGTACCAGTGCTGGTGTGGCCACTATATTTCAATCAGTATCGTCCTTGGCTTACCCTATTTGATCTTTAGTAGAACATTCGAGAGGCAAGGTAGGGGGGGAAATGCATAAAGAGAGGCTTTCCCAGGTAAATGACAGAGCATCCACTTTCCAAGCTTGACTGTGGGGAGTTCTTGTGCAGAATTTGTTCAATTAGTAGTTGAGAGGAGGCTGAAGTACAGTTTTGTACCTACCATAAATGTAGATGTTCGAGTGCTCATACAGCTGCAGTCATAACAGATGGGTTATCCTGCCATCAGGCAGGTACTCGGTCGGCCGAAATCCAAAGTCTAGGTCCGGCGTCTGTCGTCGCTTCTTCCCTGATGTCAGTGCGGCAGGGGTATAAAAGAGGCAGCAGACGCCATTTTCTTCAGTTTTTCTTGCCCCAGATGTCAGGTGCCCCCAGAAGGAAGGCAAACAATGTTATGCAAAGATGCAATGTTGATAAATCAAAAACAGTAGTTGCAAGCAAATACACCATAAAAGAATACCCCAAAATGGTTATATGAAAAGTGTTTGTCATAAGGCCTGTCCTAAGAGGGGATGGAGGGAGGGAAACCTGGACTGCAGCTGTATGAGCACTCTAACATCTACATTTATGGTAGGTACAAAACTGTACTATGTTCATCGTGCATACAGCTGCAGTCATAATAGATGGGTAGAATCCCAAAGCTAAGCAAGGGTTGTAGGCACTAAGTGGAACTAGGAGGGGCTAGGATGCCCTGCAGGACTGCTGTGGCAAAGCCCACTCTAGATTTCGAGTATAGTAGGAGGTGATAGTGCTTGGAGAAAGTGTGCACTGAACTCCAGGTGGCTGCTTCCAAAATGTCCTTGGTAGGAACCCCCCTGAGGAAGGCTGCAGAGGTAGCTGTGGCTCTGGTGGAGTGGGATCTGACGCATGCAGGCACAGTTTTTCCATTAAATGGGTAACAAAAGCGTATGCAGTGGGCTATCCATTTTGAAATTGTCTGTTTGGAAATAGCCTTTCCCTGAGCACCTACAGCATAGGACACAGAGTTGTTCAGATTTCCTGAATGGCTTTGTTCTGTCCAAGTAGTAACGAAGTTGTCTGTAAATGTCCAAGGAATGTAGTAGTCTTTCCCCTTTGTTTTGTGGAATAGGATAAAAGGTAGGTAAGTGGATAGTCTGATTCAAAGCTACACTGGATACTACCTTTGGCATAAAGGTAGGATTGGTTTGTAAGGAAACTCTGTCCTGATGGAAAATGATGAATGGTTGCACAGCCATGAGGGCCTGTAACTCCGAAACCCTGCGTGCTGAGGGGATAGCCAGAAGAAAGGCTGTTTTCCATGACAAGTACTGTAACTCTGTTGAAGAAGCTGGCTTGAAGGGGGGAAGGGTCAGCTTTTCAAATACGCAGTTGAGGTCCCAAGCAGGGGCTGGTGATTTCCTTGGGGGTTTTAAATTATTTGCCCCTCTGAGGAACTGCCTTAAGAGAGGGTGAGAGAATAATGGAGGATCTGTGTTGTATTGTGCAGAGATGGCTGAAGCGTGGATTCTTGACTGAGAAGGAAAGTCCATTGTTTAACATTTCAGCTAGGTACTGTAAAATTTGAGGAATATTTATTACCCAAGGGTTCTGTCCCTTTTCTTGATTCCAGGCACAAAATCGTTTCCATTTGGCGGAGTAAGCCTTTCTAGTAGAAGGTCTTCTGGCCTCCAAGATGACATCCTGCACCTCCTTGGAGAGGAGAAACTGTTGGGAAATCAAGGAATTCTACATGCAGCTAGATTTAGAGTTCTGAGATGGCTGTGAAGGGTTTTGTAGTTGTGCTGGGACAACAGAAGAGGGACTAGACGTAGGATACACGGTGGGGAATGTGTCAGGCTCTTCAGGAGCGGATACCACTGTTGTCTTGGCCAGTCTGGAGCGATGAGAATCATTTTTGGCCTCTCTGCTCTGGCTTTTAATAGAACTTTGGGCAGCAGAGGAAGAAGCGGGAAGGCATAGACTGTCAATGTTGCCCAATTGAAGTAAAGTGCGCCCACTTTCCAGGCCTTTGGATGATAGGTCCTTGAAAAAAAAATTTTTCAACTGGCAATTTCTGTGGGTAGCAAAGAGATCTATGTCTTGCTGTCCCCATGCCTGAGTTATCTTTGTGAAAAGTTGAGGATGCAACTTCCATTCTTGTGGATCTGTCATATTTCTGCTTAGGTTGTCTGCCAGTGTGTTTTCCTTCCCTGGCAAGAATTGTGCCTGCAGTTGAATTTGTAATTCCAGTGCTGTGTTCCATAGGATTATGGCTTGCCTGCACAGGGGGTATGAATGAGTTGCCCCCTGTTTATGTACCACATCACTGTGGTGTTGTATGTCCTTATCAATAGCTGGCCTGGATGCAGTAGGTCTTTGAAGGTCATAATAGCCTTTTGCACGGCTAGAATTTCCTTTTGGTTGATTTGAAGGTGCTGCTCTTTTCGGGTCCATTTTCCCTGAATGCACTGATCTGTCACGTGTGCTCCCCAAGCGTAGTCTGAGGCGTAGTTGTGATGATTTGAGTTGCTTGAGGTACACAGAAAGGAAGACCTGTGTTTCTTTGGCAAGCTTGAGTCCACCACAAAAATTCCTTTTGAAGGCATGGAATGAGTGGGATAATTGCTTCCAAGCTGTGGCTGTGTTGAGACCATAAGTTTTTCAGGTACCATTGAAGTTTCCTCATATGCAGCTTTGCACATGGGATTAGTAGGATGCAAGATGCCAGGAATCCCAGAGCCTGCAGGATTTTCCTTGCAGTTAGCCTGGCGTAAGTTGCCATTTTTCTAAAGTATTGAGACAGTTGCCCTTGCTTGTCTGGCGTGAGGTAGGCCATCTGGGTGGTTGTATCCAAGCTGGCACCCAGGAAAATTATTTGTTGAGAGGGTATTAGTTTTGATTTCTTTTTGTTGACTGTGTAATCCCAGGAAGTCCAACAGTTTTATTACAAACACCAGGTGCTGCAGTAGTATGTCCTTGCTGTCCGCTTGGATCAGGCAGTCGTCCAGATATGGGTAGATTTGTATCCCTTGTAGTCTGCAGAAGGCAACTACTGATGCCAGGCATTTCGTAAACACTCTGGGCACAGTAGATAAGCCAAAGGGCAATGCAGAGAATTGGTAATGGGTTGAACCTGCAAGAAATCTGAGGTATCTTCTGCAATCTTGTCTGATAGGGACATGCAGGTATGCCTCCTTGAGGTCCAATGTTACCAGCCAAGGCTCCTTGCCCAGCATGGGAAGAAGCTGCTGTAATGTGAGCATCTTGAATTTTGGCACCTGTAGATATGTGTTTAGGATGGATAGGTCTAAGATTGGTATCCAATCTTTGTCTTTCCTCGGTACTAGGAATAGTCTGGAATAAAACCCTTGACCTTGTTCTTTTGCAGGTACCTCTTGAATTGCTTTCATGTCCATGAGAGCTAAAACTTGTTTTTGTGCCTCTGCCCTTTGATTTTGTGGCAGGTTTGGCATGCCTCTCATTTTTGGAAGGGTGTGAAAGTGGAACCTGTAGCCTCTGTCTATAATGTACAGAATCCATTTGTCTTTTGTAACAATATGCCAATTTTATGAGAATAATGTCAGTTTTCCACCCAAAGGTGCTGCCATTAAAGCTTTGCTTGGCAGGTTGGCAGGGTTGGGAGAGTGGCCTAATGGTTAAGGTGTTTGCCTTACAAACACAAGGTACAGGGTTTGAATCTCACAGGGGATAACTGGCTAGACAAAAAAAAAAAAAAAAAAAAAAAAAAAAAAAAAAAAAAAAAAAAAAAAATGGCTCGCAAGGGCAGTTAGCCTAGTACTAGCCTATGAACCTATAAGGTGTAGGGGGACGTCATTGTGTCTGTTTTCTAAAAGACTGTGATCTATCTTCTCCACCTCTTGGGGTTGGTGCTTGCCACTGTCTGGCTCTGAAAGATCCTTGAGGTTGCCCTCTGCCCCTTGGGCACCTGTATCTGCCCCTTTGAGGTCTGTCCGTGGCTGGAAAGGACCAATTTTTTGAAGGCCAGTTTCTTCTGAAATGTGGAGGCTGTACCTGCAGAAAATCTTTCACTGTTTGCATTGATTTTGCTTTTTCCTCCATTTTCTTTAGCACCTCCTCAGCTTTAACACCAAACAATACATCTTTTTGAAGAGGTGCATCCAATAATTTAGCTTTGACATGATCTGGTAAGGTTTGCTCTTTGAGCCAATCATGCCTACGTATAACAGACCCCGTAACAGCAGCTCTACATGAGGCCTCTAAAGCATCAAAACCACACTGCAAGGTATGTTTACCCACTTGCTCTGCACCATGCAACAAATCCTGCAACTCTTAAATCTGGTTGCTCTGGTTGTGTCATCTTGCTTTTCAGCTGAGATCAAAAACCGTTGATACTTTAACATATGGAACTGACAAGGTTAATGCCCTCATGGTTAAAGTGGCCGAGGTTGTACACCTTTTTCCCCCCACCTTTCTAAAGCAGGGAATCTCTCTCTGAAGGTAATGGATTTTTAGCAGTACAGGCCTTAATTCCCTTGGGACCCTGTAAAATTGTTTCTGGGTCAGCAGTATGGCTTTTATATAGGAACTGGTGAGAATCAGGAACCCGGTAATACTGGTCTGGTTTAACAAGAGCTGGAAGCAAAGAATCAGGATTAAGGCTGGCTTCTGTGTACACATCATCCAATATATCTAAAACAGGAGGGATAGCCAGAGGCCTATGCTGGGGGAGCAGAAGAAATTCCCTGAGCCTTTTCTTGGAATCTGAGTACTCTTGGCCTTCCCAGTGAAAGTGTTCCCTCAATGTATGCAGGGTTTCCCCAAAAGAGAAGTCCTCGGGGGGGGGGGGACCGAGGGAATAGACTCCTTTGCATCAGAGTCTTCGAATGGAGAATAGGCATAATCCTGGTCCTCATATAGGTCTGAGGTAATAGAAGCTTGATCTGAGGAAGGGTAGTCTTCTTCTAATGTGGGCCTTTTGTCAGAGGGGGGTTGAGAACCCCTGATAAGAGTAATCAAATCCTCAGCCATTTTAAACATCTTTTTTTTAGGCATGGTGCCTTGAGAGGGGGTCTGAGGAACCTGTTTTTTGGTTTTCATGGCTGCTTTAGATTTAGTGAAGGCTTTAATAGAGAAGGAGAAATGCCTGAAGACCCCTTGAGAAATGGCAGGCCTGTCTAAATTCTGAGTTTCCCCGCCAGGAGTGGTGTAAGGATCTGTAGTAGGAATGGAGGCCGAGGAGCCTGCAACCTTGGGTACTGAAGACACTGGTAATGCATTGTCATCGTCGGTACTCAGGGGCGGCGTAGGCGCCTCGCTGAGTACTGGAGAACCGGTAGTCGGCCTTAGCGTGGTTTCAGTAGGTGGTGCGGACCTCGTATGTCGGTCCTTATCTTTGCGTTTTTTGCTCAAAACTGGAGTCAGAGTATCCGACGACATAATATAATTAAATTGTTTGCCAAAAAAGTGAAGGGCGAACTCCGCCCGACGCTTAATAGTATGCTTATTGAATCTAGCACAAAAACGGCAGGCCGAGACGTCGTGGTCTGGGCCTAAGCAAGGTATACAGAAAGAGTGGAAATCCTTATGCGGTATTTGCTTCCCACATGAAATGCAATTATTAACTTTGCCTGACATCAGTCTGAGGCAAGAAAAGTTTCCCCAACGGGGTACTTGGCTTTCAAGAAGACTTCGGCTGAAATACTTTCGTAAATCTCAGGAGCTGGCCGACTGGCACTTGCGAACTGCTTCTGCTTCGGGCACCGCTCGGCAAGAAAGACTGAAGAAAATGGTGTCGGCTGCCTCTTTTATACCCCTGCTGCACTGATGTCAGGGAAGAAGCGACGACAACCGACGCCAGACCTAGACTTTGGAATTCGGCCGACCGAGGACCTGCCTGACAGCAGGATAACCTATCTGTTATGACTGCAGCTGTATGCACGATGAACATCAGGTCTACCTCTGGAGACCACCATTTGCTCCTCATGAGGTTGATTATTTTGGGTTCTAGTTTCCATTCGTGTAGGTCCATGAGATTTCTGCTCAAGTAGTCTGCCAGTGAATTTAGTCTGCCTGGCAGGAATTGTGCTTGTAGTTGTACTTGGTAGCTCAAGGCTGTGTTCCACAGAGCCATGGCTAGGCTGCAGAGAGGGTACGAGTGGGTTCCCCCTGTTGTTTATGCACCACATAACTGTGGTGTTGTCTGTCTTTACCAATAATTGTCCTGGAAGAGTACGGTCTTTCAAGGCTATCAGAGCATTCTGTACAGCTAACATTTCTTTTTGATTGATATGCAGGTACATCCATCTCAGGTTCCATTTGCCCTGAATGCACTGCCCTGCCATGTGAACCCCCCCCATGCATAGTCTGAGTGTTAGGGTTTGGGCGGCAGGGTGTAGAGTGAAGGAGTCCCTTGGTGTGGTAGCAGGCCTCTGCCCACCAAAGGAACTCTGTCCTTATACAAGGAATGATAGGAATTGTTTCCAGGTCATGAGAATGCTGACACCATAGGCTTTTCAGATACCACTGGAGCTTACCATAGGCTTTTCAGATACCACTGGAGCTTCCTCATATGCAGTCTTGCATATGGAATTAGTACAATGCAAGAGGCCATGAACCCCAGAGTTTTCAGTATTTTACTTGCAGATAGCTGGGGTTTTGTGGCCAATAGTTTGAAGTAGGTTGTCAAACATGTTTCTCCGGAGTGAGAAATGCCATCTGGGAAGTTGTGTTCAAGCTTGCTCCCAAGAATACAATTTCTTGGCAGGGTACTAAGATGACATTTCTTTCCGTTGATTGTGTACCCCAGTGAGGTTAGAAGTTTCTTTAAGAATGCACGTAATACCAAGTCCTGGCTTTCTGCCTGAATCAGACAATCATCCAAGTATGAGTAAATCTGAATATTTCTCTGCCTGAAAAATGTAATGGCTAGAGCTAGACACTTTGTGAACACCCTGGGCTAAGGTAGGTAAGCCAAAGGGAAGTGCAGAGAACTGAAAGTGCATGGAGCCCGCCCTGAAACGTAGGTAATGTATGCAGGATCCTCTTATTGGGATGTGCAGGTAAGCTTCCTTTA
This sequence comes from Protopterus annectens, assembly GCF_019279795.1. NCBI lineage: Eukaryota > Metazoa > Chordata > Ceratodontiformes > Protopteridae > Protopterus > Protopterus annectens. The sequence goes on along the minus strand of NC_056733.1, from coordinate 1,432,258,364 downwards.
AGTCTAGGGTTGCCAACCAGGCATCCTTGGCTAGCATAGGAAGAAGCTGTTGAAGAGTTAGCGTTTTGAATTTTGGAACCACTAGAAAGGTGTTCAGAGTAGACAGATCCAGGACAGGATGCCAGGAGTTGTCTTTTCTGGGTACCAGAAAAGTCTTGAATAAAAACCTTGTCCCCTTTATTCTGCTGGGACAGGTTGAATAGCCCTGATACTGAGAAGAGAGATCCTGCTGTTGGGCCTCCGCCCATTAATTTGGGGGAAGGTCTGGCCAACCATTTGGGGATGGTAGTGTGTGGAAGTGGAATCTGTATCCTTGGGAAACTATGTTCAAAACCTATTTGTCCTGGGTAATGAGTTCCCAGTTTTTTGCATGCAGGGCAAGCTTTCCTCCTAAGGGAGCAGGTAGTTGAGCAGAGCTTGGAAGGGTTAAGGTTAAGTCATTGTGCCATTTTTCCGTACGGGGGTGGCTTACTACTCCCTGCTTTGGAAGCGAGAGCCCCCCACTGCTTAGATCGGTGTGCAGCCTGAGACTGTAGCCTTGGTGGTCTGCTGTTCATGGGTTTAAACTGAACAGGAATGGAAAGGACCAGTTCTTTGAAGGCCACTGCCTACTGAATCTGGGAGGCTGTACCTGTACGAAACCTTTAACAGTTTGCATAGATTTAGCTTTTTCTTCCATCCTTTTGAGGACTTCTGCCTCATTGCCAAAAAGGCGGTCTTGGTTTAAGGGACCTTCCAGTAATTTAGCTTTAACATGATCTGGCAAGTTTTGCTCCTTAAGCCAAGCATGCCTTCTAAGTACAGACCCAGTGACAGCAGACCTGCAAGATGCTTTTGAAAAATCAAAACCACATAAATATGTTTACCAACTTGTTCTGCAGAATGCATTAAATCTTTCAAATCTTTGTGTTCAGCAGTCTGGAATCAACATAATTTTCTGTTTAAGTAGTCCCATAACATGCTGCTGATACTTTAACATATGAAACTGTCAATTTAAAGCCCTAAAAGCCAAAGTAGCAGAAATGTATACTTTCTTTGCCCATCTGGCTAAGCCTCTAAATCTCTATCAGAAGGCGTAGGATTTTTGGTAGCAGTAGCCTTAATGCCTTTTGGTCCTTAGGAAATAATCTCAGGATCTGCAGAAGGATTCTTGAAAAGAACTTGCGAGAGTCTGGTGCTCTGTAGTACCAGTCAGGTTTTCTGGGAGCTGGAGGTTAAGTGTTTAGCGTAAAACTAAATTCCAAGAAGGCATCATCAACAATGTCCAGAACAGGAGGGATAGCTAAAGGCCTGTGTTGTGGCAGGAGTAAGAATTCCCCAAGTCTCTTTTTGGACTTAGAATAATCCTGGCTTTCCCAGCGGAAATGCTCCCTACAAGTATGCAAGGTTTCACAGAAAGAAAGGTCTTCTGGAGGGAAAGCAGAGGGAATGGAATCCTCTGCATCAGAATCCTCATAAGTAGATAAGGCCAAATCCTGGTAATCAGAAGGAGCAGAGATATCAGATTCCTGATTAGAAGAATCAGAAAGAAAATCAGTTCTAGGCCTGAGAGGGAAGGCTGGCTTCCCCTAATTGAGGTAATAAGGTCTTCAGCCATTCTACGCATTTTTTAGGCATATGGGCCAGAGTCTGCAGTTTGGTCTTCGGTTTTCTAGGTGTAGTGGGAGTTTTTGGCCTGAGGAATTCGGAACTTCTGGATGTAAACGATGGCGCGTGTTTAACATGAATGCCTGTAGGCCTGAATACACCCTCAGAAGCCGGTGCCTGCACAGCGGCTCCAGACACATCCAAAGTAGAGACATCCACAGGTTCCATAGTCGAAGCAGCATCTCGCTGCATACTGGACTCCGAATGCGTCTGCATAGAGGCCTGCAAATCTGAAGTAGCGGGTATCAGGGGGTCAATGAGTACCAGCGGACTGGCGACTAGCTTATAAGAGTCGGCAGTTTTGGACCTATGCAGTCTGTCTTTATCCTTACTTTTTTTTTCAGATCATCAGTAGTTGGATGGCTTAAAGCCATTTCGGAATACAGAGAACTAGTACGAAAGTATTTGGCTACAAAAATAGCCAGACGACTAATTGTTCGGGCATTGAACAAGGCACAAAACCGACAGCGAGGGACGTTGTGGTCTGGGCATAAACAGGGGATGTAATAATGAAAATCTCTGAGGTATTTGCTTTCCACAGACAAGACAATTGTTAACTTTCACTGAAATCGGTTAGAGCAAGAAAAAGGATCCCCAATGGGGTACTTATTTTTGAAGACTTCGGGTCTGAAAGTCGAAAATGAAAATTTCATGAGGCGGCCAACCAGCATTTACGAACTACTTTTGCTTCAGTCACCACACGGCAAGAAAGACTGATGTAATGGCATAGGCTGCATGTTTTATACCCCTGACAACCAGACGTCATGGAAGAATAGCGCATCTGATGCAGAAATCTCAACACTCTGGTATTTAGGCCAGCTGAGGGCTACCTACAAAACCCAAATGTGATGACTGCAACAGTGAAACACTAAGAACATCCTGGCAGAAGCCCAACAGAAAATGTATGGTATGTCAGGAATGGTAGAGCTAGAGTGTATGCTGTAGGGCAGCAGGTGATGGTGCTCATTCCTGTCAGACAAAACAAGCTGCAAGCAGCTTGGGAGGGACCCTACAAGGTGTTAAGGTAAGCGATGTTAACTACATGGTAGAAACTGCTAGGCAGGGGCACAAATTGCACCATGTTAACATGATGAAATCTTACCATGATAGGGGGGCCCTTGTGCTGAGCATTTGCAGTGGACTGCAGGAAGATTCTGAGGGAGATCTGGTGAATGATGATCTCGGTGAGGCTCAGAATGACACCTCAGTGGAAGGGACAGCAATGTTCCAGCAGCCATCTACACAGGTTCGAGAAATCCAAGCAGTGTTGCAGGAGTTTGGGGACATGGTTCACTGGGAAACCAGGGTGCACCCACCTGGTGCAGCACCAGGTGGATACAGGACCCCAAAGGCCTATTAGGCAGGCCCCTTATAGGGTGCCTGAGAGAGTCAGACTGAGGGAGGATATGCAGGAAATGTTAGAACTAGGGGTAATTAGAGTCCAAAAGTTCCTGGGCCTCCCCAGTGGTGCTGGTGCCAAAGAAGGATGGCAGCACCAGATTCTGTGTGGACTACAGGAAATTAGTCACAGAGTCAGATGCTTACCCTATGCCTAGGACAGATGAGCCCTATAGTAGCTGGGGGGGGTCTAAGTATCTTACAACCATTGATCTTACAAAGGGTTACTGGCAGGTGCCCAAAACTCCCAGTGCTAGAGAGAAGTCAGCCTTTGTGATTCCTTTTGGCTTGTATGAGTTCACAAAGATGCCCTTTGTGATGAAAAAAGTCCCAGCGACTTTCCGAGGCTGGTAGATCATATCCTAACAGCGGCAGGAGGGTTTGTCCTTGCTTACCTGGATATTGCCATCTACAGCCATCCCTGGCAGGAGCACCTTCAACATGTCAGGGAGGTGCTGGGCAGACTACAGAGGGCAAGGTTGACCATAAACCAAGCAAATGTCAGGTGGGTATACCAGGTCTCCTACCTGGGATAGAGTGGGGAGTGGCAAGATCAGGCCAGAACTGACAAAGTAAAAGCCATTCAGGCATGGCCTGTACCTGTTCTCAAATAGCAGGTGAGGGCATTCTTAGGGACAGCAGGGTACTACAGAAAGTCCACAGTTATAGTACCATAGCTGCTCCCCTCACAGACCTGACAAGGAAGAACAGGCCAGATTAGGTAGTGTGGACTCCAGCATGTGAGCAGGCATTCCAGGAGCTTAAGGAAGCTTTGGGAGGATCCCCTGTGTTAGCAAATCCAGATTACAGGAAAGAATATGCTGTGCAGGTGGATGCTTCGAACCATGGGGTGGGGGATGTACTTAACCAGATTTCTTCAGAGGTAGAAGAGCACCCAGTGGTTTATCTCTGGAGGCTCCAACCCAGGGAGGAATGCTATTCAGCTATAGAAAAGGAATGTCTAGCCATAGTGTGGGCACTGCAGAAACTTCAGCCTTATCTGTATGGAAAAAAATTCACTGCAGTGACAGATCACCACCCCCTAACATGGTTACACAGAGCCAGTCAGCCAGAAAAATGCCAAATTGCTAAGATGGCGCCTAGGGTTGCAAGCATTTATGTCAGTGCAGTACCACACTGGGGATTAGCAATCCCAATGCAGATGGGGTCTCAAAACAGGGGAATGGGGTAAGGTATACTCAGACAGACCTTACCCTTTCAAGCAACATTTCTCAAGGGTCACTTGAAAAACTAGCTTGAGTTCTCCGGGGGGGCTGTGTTAAGATAGGTGAAGGCTGCCAGTCTAGCCAGATAGAATTTTGTAGATCATTCTGTCATTTGTAAATATTAATATAGACCACAGGCTTGTTCTCTTAAATTGGAAAAAATGGTGTTAAATGTGGAACTGCAAAATTGTAACAGTGCACTCTGCTGTAACAAAGCTGGCAAGTCAATTCACTGATGTCAAAACTCAGAGCCGAGATGTCTAAAGGCATTCTGCCTATTGTTTTGAGATTAGAGTTAAAGGCTAGAATTTGCATGTACAATTTCTTTTACTGCTCTGGTTCCTGACCAGCTGCAAGATCAAAGGGGCTTATTAACCTCAGTCTGTTAGCCTGGGAACCAGAAAGAAATGATGTAATCTGAAATGAATCATTGGTACTGTGTTATCAATTTAAGGACAGAAGTATGAGAGCATTTGTCTTGAGAACATCCAACTCACCACTCTGGCTGTGTCTATATGTAAGTAGGATTTTAGAGAACTGTTTTCTCTTAGAAATAGCTAGGAATTAGGAAGATTAGACAGTTTTTCTGCGTTGTCAGAACTTTTCTACTGTATTATTTTAAGTATTTCTCTGCGATCTCTAAATTCTTGACTAACTGTAATAAGAAGTATTGTCTTGTTTTTATTTTTTAACCTTTCAACTATGGCTGTTTTGTGTAGAGATAATTTAAGTTCTAAGAGTACAGTGCATGTATGTAGTGATACTGTATCAAGTCACTCCAAATAAGTCTCGACAGTTCAGTTGCATTTACCATTTGAATTCTGCACAGTATAATTGGACACCCTTTCATAAGGGCCTTTGAGTAGCTGATAAATATTAGCTGGGTGGTGGCAGTGATTTCTACTGTATAGTCTGGGTAAAGGGGGGACAGCTGGAGAACCTGTGCCAGCCTTCCCCAGGAGTGTCTGTGTGGTTGTATACAACTAATCTCAAAGAGTGGTGTGTGTGTCAGCTACTTGGGCAAGGACATGAAGCAATGGTTGGACAGAGGGTGCTGCAGGTTTTAGCTTCCCCACTAGGCTAAGATCTGGACCATATAGCTGTGCCAGTGGGGGGTCTTATTTGGGTATCTGGAGAGAAAGGGAGAAACCAGCCCCAGACTGACTGATCTCTGTGGGACCTTAACGGACATTGTACTTTAGTGTGTATTTACTATCCTTTTCCCTATATGGACGCCCCTCACTGGTGTTATTGGCAAGGATTGAGGCTCCTTGATTGCTGGGCCAGTGCACGGTCATCATATCCTTGGCAGAACATAATCCATATGGCCTAGGCTACTACAACAATGATCCAATATCCAACATCTATACCTCACTGCATAACCATAATCAGACAGACAAATGTAAGGAGACCGCCAATTCCAGCAAAAAGGAAAGTACAGTTGTGTACACCTACCATAAATGTAGATGTTAGAGTGTCTTCACTGTTGCAGTCATAACTGTAGGGTGCTCCTGCCGGCAGGCAGCCCGAGGTCGGCCAGAATCCCCAAGTCTGGGTCCGGCGTCGGCTGTATAAGCTAGTATCCTGACGTCAGTACGCCTAGGTACATAGCCCTCAGCCGACGCCATCTTCTCCAGCCTTTCTTGCCCTAGATGTCAGAAGTCCCCAACAAATCAAAAATGAATCCAACAAGGAAACACAAATACACCACAAATAAGAGAAAAAGAGGGGATAGGAGGGAGGGAAACCCCGACTGCAACAGTGAAGACACTCTAACATCTACATTTATGGTAGGTGTACACAACTGTACTATGTTCTTCGTGTTTCACTGTTGCAGTCATAACTGTAGGGTGGAATCCCAAAGCAGTGTAGAGGGAGGAGGCTTTAGATAGAAGAAGGGAGGCAAGAATACCCTGCAAGACAGCAGAGGCAAAGCCTGCCCTAGACTTAGAAAACAAGGGAGATTGTAGTGCTTGGAAAAAGTATGCACAGAACTCCAAGTGGCAGCTTCCAAGATATCCTTGGTAGGGACTCCTCTGAGGAAAGCTGTAGAAGTAGCAGCTGCTCTAGTAGAATGACTTCTAATGGTCCCTGGAAACTGTTTCCCATGATGAGTGTAACAAAATCTGATTCCATAAGCAATCCATTTGGAAATAGTTTGTTTAGAAATAGGTTTTCCAAGAGAACTGGAGGCAAAGGAAACAAACAATTGGTTAGACTTTCTGAAATCTTTAGTCTTGTCCAAGTAAAATCGTAACTGCCTGTGCACATCCAATGAATGCAAAATCCTTTCCCCTTTATTTTGAGGATTTGGAAAGAAAGTAGGAAGGTGAATTGTCTGATTTAAAGCCACTTTCGAAATCACCTTAGGCATGAAAGTAGGATTGGTCCTCAAGGATACTCTGTCCTGATGGAAAATAAGGTATGGTTCCACAGCCATGAGAGCTTGCAACTCTGAGACCCTTCTGGCAGAGGTCAATGCTAACAAAAGAACAGTCTTCCAGGATAGAAACTTAATGTCTGAAGATGCAGCAGGCTCAAAAGGAGGCAAAGTAAGTTTTTCCAAAACATAATTAAAATCCCAGGCAGGGACAGGAGGGGTCCTTGGAGGCCGCAAATTTTTAGCCCCTCTCAAGAACTGCTTCACCAAAGGATGTGAAAAAACAGGAGGATCAGAACTGAAATGCGCAGAGATAGCAGAAGCATGAATCTTAATGGAAGAAAAGGAAAGTCCTTTGGATAAAAGTTCCGAAAAATAAAGCAAAATAGAGGAGAGATCAGGAACCTGAGGATCAGAGCCTCGGTCCTGCATCCAAATAGAAAACCTCTTCCATTTAGAGGCATAGGATTTCCTAGTGCTAGGCCGTCTAGCTTCCAAAAGAACTTCCAAAACTTGTTTGGGAAGACTAGAGGAAATCAAATTCCTTTGAAGAGCCAAGCTTCCAGGCAAAGGGTCTTGAGATTGGAATGTAGTAACTGACCCTGATGCTGGGACAGGAGCGAAGGGTTCAGTGGGAGAATCCAAGGAGGCCCCGAGAACAGGAGCTTTAAGGTTGGATACCAAAACTGTCGAGGCCAATTTGGAGCAATCAAGATGAGAAACTTGGGCTTGTCCTGTTTTATCTTCAGTAGTACCAGAGGCAGTAGAGGAAGAGGAGGGAAGGCATATGCTGAAAGGCTTCTCCAGCTGAAGGACAGGGCATCCACTCTCCATGCTGTTTTGTGGAAGGACCTGGTGCAAAAGCGAGGCAGCTGATGATTGAGATGGGATGCAAACAGATCTATCTGGGGACATCCCCAAACTGCAGTAATCCTGTTGAACAAGTTGGTGTCTAGCATCCATTCGTGAGGATCTGAAATGTTTCTGCTCAGGCTGTCTGCTAAGAGATTCTGTTTCCCTGGAATGAATTGAGCCTGGAGATGCAGATTCAAATTTAGAGCTGTGTCCCATAAACCCATAGCTAGTCTGCAAAGGGGGTATGAATGAGAACCCCCCTGCTTGTTGATGTACCACATGACCGTGGTGTTGTCGGTGCGGATTAGCAGAGGCCCTGGTTGTAAAAGGTTTTTGAAGGCTAAAAGGGCATTTTGAACTGCCAACATTTCCTTCAGATTGATGTGCCAGTGAAGATGGTCCTTTGTCCAGGTTCCCTGCTGGCAATGGTCTAGAAAGTGTGCTCTCCAAGCATAATCCGAGGCGTCCGTGGTTAGGATTTGAGTAGGTTGAGGGAGACGAAAAGGTTTTCCTTCGTTTAAAGTGCATGCCCTGGACCCCCAGAGGAATTCCTTCTGGAGGCAGGGGATCAGAGGAATCAGAATATCCAGATCGTGGTAATGCTGTGACCATACACTTTTCAGATACCAGTGAAGCTTTCTCATGTGAAGCCTTGCGTTTGGAATCAACAGAATGCAGGAAGCCATGTAGCCCAGAGCCTGCAGGAATTTCCTTGCAGTGAGCTGAGATAGAGTTGCCAAGGTGTTGAAAGTAGAAGCCAGCTGAGTTTGTTTTTCTGGAGTGAGGTAGGCCCTTTGTAAGGTTGTATTTAAGAGGGCTCCCAAGAATACCACTTGTTGAGAAGGGATCAAATGTGACTTTTTTATGTACACTGAGAATCCCAGTAGTAGGAGAAGACGTTGAACAAAGTCCAGATGTTGAAGCAGAAGATCTTTGCTGTCTGCCTAAATAAGGCAGTCGTCCAAATAGGGGTAAATCTGGATCCCCTGAAGTCTGCAGTAAGCCACTACTGGTGCCAGGCACTTGGTGAAGACTCTGGGCGCAGTAGATAAACCAAAGGGCAAAACAGAGAATTGAAAGTGCCTCGAACCTGCCATGAACCTGAGGAATTTCCTGCGTTCTTGTCTGATAGGGATATGCAAATAGGCTTCCTTTAAGTCCAATGTCACCATCCAGGCGTCCTGAGAGAGCATTGGAATTAGCTGTTGCAGAGTAAGCATCTTGAACTTTGGAATTTCCAAAAAGGTGTTTAACACAGAAAGGTCCAGAATAGGTCTCCATGAGTTTTGTTTTCTGGGAACCAGAAACGGCCTTGAATAAAACCCTTTTCCTATTTCCAAGAGTGGAACAGGCCAGGCCTTTCATGGCCAGAAGAGCATCCACTTGAGTTAAGGCCTCTGACCATTGAAGTTTTGGCAGATCTGGCCAACCGTGAGTCCTTGGCAAAGTGTGAAAGTGGAACTTGTAACCTTTTAAAATCACGTCCAATACCCATCTGTTCTGGGTAATATGAGTCCAATTTCTGTAAAAAAGAGACAGTTTTCCTCCGAGAGGGGCGTCCAGGTGAAGGGGTCCTGAAGCCCAACCGAGAGAGTCATTGAGTTTGCTTTCTTTGAGATTGGGATCTGTCTTCTCCCCTTCTAGGTGAAGCAGCAGTCCGTTGTCTAGATCTGTAAGAGGTCTGGCCTTGACCACGACCTCTGGAGCGTCTATATCTCCCCCTTTGAGGCCTGTCAGACGTGGGAAAGGACCAATTTTTAGAGGGCCAATTCCTGGAAAATCTAGGAGGCTGAACTTGCAAGAAATCTTTTACAGTCTGCATGGATTTTGCCTTTTCTTCCATCTTTTTAATCACTTCCTCAGCCTTAGAACCAAAAAGAACATCTTGTTGAACAGGGGCATCTAATAATTAGAAGTTATGTACCTTCCATAACGTTCCATGTTAGTTGTCTTCTCTCGCCTTCTTTCTTGCTTGATGGGTTCGGAGCCGATCCCTCGGCTCCGACTCGGCACTTGCTAAGCTCGAAAGTCACTTTTACCAGCTCGAGGCAGCCCCATATCCCATGATGCAAGGCGGTAAGTACCCAGATCTCGTTTGATAACAAAGGGCAATAGCACCAAGCATAACAAACACTTCCCAAAGGAAGAAAGAAAACTTACAGGATGGAAGAAGGACCAGGTCTGAATGGTCTTCAGCATAATAATTTCTTATAACAAGGTCTGTCCAGGCCTGGGGGAAGGAGGGAGGGTCGCAAGAAAGAAGGCGAGAGAAGACAACTAACATGGAACGTTATGGTAGGTACATAACTTCTAAATGTTAAGTTGTCAATCTCGCCTTCATTCTTGCTTGATGGGACCGCGTCCCTAGCACCTCTATCCTGGGTGGCTCAATGGAACAGACTCTTGAGGACTGTAGAGCCAAAACTGGCTCTGTCCCTGGAGGCCAAGTCCAATTTGTAATGGGAAACAAAAGTGTGAGGAGTGGCCCAAGTGGCGCTGCACAAATAGTGTCTAAAGGAAGTCTAGCTTGAAAGGCTGTAGAAGTAGCTAAGCTCCTAGTTGAATGTGCTTTAGGTTTTGAGCACAGCTGTTTTCCCCTGAGCAGATAAATTTCAGAGATGACCAAGAAAGCCATCTAGACAAGGTCACTTTAGAAACAGGAAGGCCTTTCTTATTATCCGCATAGGAAACAAAAAGTTGATCAGATTTTCTAAATTTTTTGTTCTGTCCAAATAATATCTAAGTTGACGGTGGACATCAAGATAATGTAGTTTTGTTCAGCTCTGTCTGAATAGTTTGGGAAAAATACAGGAGATCAATGGATTGATTCAAATTGGTCTTTGAAGCGACCTTAGGCAAAAAGGTCGGATTAGTTCTCAAAGATACTCTGTCTTTGTGAAAACCAAATAGGGGTTGAACCGATAGAGCATGAAGTTCAGACACCCTCCTGGCGATGTAATAGCCACTAAGAATAAAGTTTTCCAAGAAAGAAATTTCAGGGAACAAGAAACAGCTGGCTCAAGGGGAAGAATCAAGGATGTCAGCACTAAATTTAGATCCCACTGAGGAGGAGGATTCCTGATTGGAGGCTTTAGTAGGAAAATTCCTTTCAAGAAGGCCCTGCAGAGCCTATGGGACATAATATTATGATCTGCGACCCGACATGTAAGTTGGAGTTAGCAGCCAATTTAACGCTGACTGTGGAATAAGAGGTGCCTGCCTGAAAAATCTCTGCTAAGAAGTCCAGGACTGCCTGAACAGGGCAGTGAAAGGATCAATATTCTTGGCCTTAGCCCAATAAGAGAAACGCTTCCATTTGCTTGTATAAATCCTCCTGGTAGAGGATTTTAACGGTTACTATGATGTCTCTAACTGGGTTAGAGATCAAAGGAAGCCTGACTAAGGAAGGAAGTGGAGCAACCATGCTGTGAGGTTGAGAGAAGGGATAGACCGGTGCAGCTGACCGGATTGGTGAATCAGAAGATCTGGCACTGGGTCCAGATGCCACGGCTGCACCAAAAGGTGATGATGGAGGAACGGGAACCAAACTTGTCGAGGCCATAAGGGGCAATGAGAATCAATTTGGCTCTCAAAACGGTAGCTTTCTGGATAACTTGAGGGATCAGAGGAAATGGAGGGAAGGCATAAAGAAGTCCCTGGGGCCAATCCTGGGTCAGAGCGTCTCTGGGGGGATAGCCTGGTAGAGGGAAGAGACAGAAGAAGTCTGGGCATTTGCTGTTTTGGGGAGTAGCAAAAAGATCGCAACATGGACGACCCCATTCCAGAAATATCTCTTCCGCTATAGATTGCTTGAGAGACCACTCGTGAGGCATGAGAATAGCTCTGCTCAATCTGTCCGCTACAATGTTGGTTTTCCCAGGGATATGCGTTGCTACCAGAAACCGATGAGAGGAGAACGCCCATTGCCATAGTCTGAGCGCTTCGACACAAGGGTAGGACTTGGTTCCGCCCTGTTTGTTGATATACCAAACTACAGACATGTTGTCTGTGTGGACTGCAATTGTCCCTACGGGAAGAAAGTCGTTGAGGGCTTGCAACGTTAAAAGCACTGCTCTCATCTCCAGGACATTTATGTGCAGATGGTACTCGAACGGCTGCCACGTCCCATGAACCATCCTGCCCTGATAATGACCCCCCCACCCGATCAGGGAAGCATCCGTGGTGGCAGTGGCTATCGGGATGGGGGTACAAAGTACCTGCCTTGGTGAACCTGAGGAGATGTGATCCACCAAGCAAGATGATCTTTGCAAATCTGTGTCGCCAGAATCTGGTGACGCATTGGAAGTTGTTGGTACGACCACTGTGTGAACAGCATCCACTGAAGAAGGCGCATGTAGAATCGAGCCAGGGGAAGAAGAGTAATGGCCGCAGCCATGAGGCCTAATACCTTTAGAACCATTCTGGCCTGTACTTTCTTGTTGGCCAGAATGATCCTGACATGACTCTGAATGTCTGAAACTCTTTGATCTGTAAGGGTAGCTGACATCCGAACAGTGTTTAAGTTTGTGCCTATGAAAGTAATAGACTGGCAGGGCGATAAGGATGACTTTTCGAAGTTGATCGAGATGCCCAAATGAGAACAAAGACTTATTGTGTAATCCCTGGCTTGAATAAGCTGATGCCTGGTGGTGGCTGACAGGAGCCAGTCGTCGAGATACAGAAACACCTGGAATCCTTGACGTTTCAAGTGAGCCGTGACCACTGCCATGCATTTGGTGAACACTCTGGGGCTGTAGTGAGACCAAAGGGCAAGGCTCTGAACTGAAATGACTGGACCCCAGCCGAAAGCGGAGAAATCTCCTGAGCGCCTGTGAATTTTGATGTGATAGTACGCATCCTGAAGATCTATTGAGCACATCCAGTTGTCCTTCTGTAAGAAGGGCAGAATTGACTGAAGAGTGACCATTCGGAATCTTGTCTTCCTCACAGACTTGAGTCTGCTGAGATCCAATATTGGTCTCCAGTCTCCCGTCTTTTTGGGGACCAAAGAGGACCTTGAGTAGATTCCGGGCTCTGAATGGTCTATTGTAACTGGCTGAATGGCTCTTTTTTGCAGTAGTTTTGAGACTTCTAACTCTGCAATTTCCCTTAGACCGGGTGGTACATCTGGAAGGGAATTTGAGGGGAAAGGACTTTCCTCGAAAGGAATTATGTAACCCTTGGATATGATCGACTGTACCCATCTGTCTTGAGTGAGGGAATGCCAGGCTTCTGGGTACAGTGATAATCTTCCCCCGACTGCCTCCAAGGAGGGCAGCCGGGCAACATCTCAGGGATGCTGAAAGGGCTTGTTAGAGAGAGGCTCTCTGTTTCCCTGGTTTTTTGGACCCCCTCTGCCTCTAGAGCGACGTCTGTTGTTGTTACCCCCTCTGCCTCTAGGGGTAAACTGACCACGTGAATCCGGCGTGACTCCTTGGGATTTGCGGAACCACATTTTGCCACCTTTCTGTCCTTTGGGGTAAGGTCTAGAAGGGGTGGAAAAACGGACTCCTACAGCAGAAAGAGTCTTGCCGTCCTGCTCACACCTGGTCAAAGTTTCCTTCACCTGAGGGCCAAACAAAGCTGACCCATCAAAGGGAGAATTTGTGAAGGACGCCTTAAAGGGATCTGCAAAGTCACATAGCCGCATCCAGGCTTGGCGCCTAAGAGCCACACCTGTACCTGCGGCCCTACTCGCTCCATCAGCAGCATATGATATTAGCCGCATGGAGGAGTTTGCAATGGAATTAAGGGTTCCTAGCTGCGAAGCAATTTTTCTTGAGCCCCTGCAGCTGTAGGATCCTGTACTACTTCACCCAGCTCCTTAAGGATATCCCTCTGGAGTCTGGTGAAGTGACATAGGTAATTCAGCGAACGCATAGCAAAGGTCGCTGAGGAAAACATCCGCCACCGTACCTATCCATGGTCCTAGAGTCCTTATTAGGAGGATGGACGGCACGGAAGGATCTGCAAGTTCCTTCTTGGTGGCAGCAGCCACCACCATGGCATCAGCGGGGACACCCTTAGTGAGGAATTGCTTGTCACACGGGGCAGTGATAAATTTTGAAGGCCTCCTAGGGACTGGCTCTACAGAGTCAGGAGCAGCCCACGCCTTTCGGGCAATAACCTGCATAAGGGGGTCGAAAGGCGGAGACACCCAGGAGGTGGAGGGCCGAGATCCAAACGCCTCTAGGTATACTGACTCATCCTCAGAGGGATTATTGGTGGGCCAGTTTCCCCTCTGTCTAAGGAGTTCTAGGATGTCTGAGAAGGAGACATCCTCAGAGGGGGATCTTGGGGATCCCTCTGACTAGTCAAAGTCAGTATCTGAAGTGATAGACTCGGGGGAGTCTACGTGTTTCCTCTTACAAGTCCTCTTCCTAGGAGGATCTCCCGAAACATCAGGAGAATCCTCGGAAGAGGGGGAAATTCCCAATGGGGAAACCTGAGGCGGAGGATCTCTGGGTCCTGTAGCAAGAGAAGTGGCAGAGATGTCAACAGGCACTATAGAGGGAGGAGCTAAGGGAACAGACTGCTGGCTGATACCAGTGGCCAGCACACTCTTCATCACCTCGAATGCTCCCCTCCCAGGCAGATCCGAGAGAACCCGTTCAAGAGCTAGGAACCCAGGGACCACCGAAGGGAAGTCTCCGAGGCAGATGTCGGAGCCGAGCTCACCAAGGCCGAGGCTCCAAGGGGAAGAGCGGCTCGGACAAGGGTCCGATGCCACTCACCCCTCGGAGGAGACCATGGAAGCCCGGCCACGAATCCCTCTAAGGAAGGTCTCGAAGAGGAGATAAGAGTAGAGGCTGAAGGGACAGAAGGGGGTATCCGTCCCTCAGCCGTAGCAGTAACCATTCCCGAAGACTCCAACTCCAAGCTCTGGGGTAGAGTTGAAGGAGGAACTGTAACGGGGTGTGGACCAATAGTCGTCTGTTGAGACGGACTATGTAACATTTGGGCCAGTGCCTGTGACTTAAGTAATCTACTGACCACTCTAAGTCATGGTCCGAAAGCCTGGATGACCTTGAAGATCGGCTCCGATGGCTCCGTTCCGAGAGGAGAGGTGAAGCCGGAGCCGAAAGTATCGGCTCCAAGGAAGGAGACCTCGACCTCTTCCTCGAAGGAGCCATCGGAACCGATGAAACTATTGAACCTGTCGGAGCCGACAACTTATCGGAGCCGACAGGTAGCCTCGATGCATCGGCTCCAGCCGGAGCCGATACAGCCACAAGTAACGGTGTCGGAGCCGATCGAGCCGACACCCATGCCTGTGCCACATGGTGGTCGGAGCCGATCGGGGCCGACACGAAGTGGTCGATGAGAATCGGCACCGATAACCATCGGTGCCGAAGGCTTGGTTAAGCCAGAATCGGCTCCAGCCGGAGCCGATCTCGACTCAGAACGAAGTCGAGCCGAGGCCGCAGGCTTTGACACAGAAGCCTGGGCCTTGGAAGACTTGGCAGTCTTAGGTGGAGCCGACTTAGCCGGAGAGCCCTCCGGCTTAAGAAGGCCCCTGAGTATTAATTTATTTCTTCTTTCCTGCAGGACTCTCTGGCTGAAAGAATGACATATAGCACAGGAGTCCTGCAGGTGAAGAGGCCCCAGGCAATAAAGGCAAGAAGTGTGACCGTCTGTCAGAGACATCTTCTGACAGCACGAGTCACACTTCTTAAAGCCTGAGACCCTTTCTTTTGACATGGTGTCACACAACACACACACCAGTCAAAGACTTTAAATTTAAATATACCAAAAAGCTATAAGTACAAACACACACACACACCCTAACAGGGGGGGGGATGGGATGGGTAAAGTCTGACTAAAAAAATAATAAGAGACAGACAAATTTCTGTCAGAAACAGATTAAAACTAAATAAAAACTAACAATAAGGGGTTTTTAAGTTCAAAGGGGCTAAAATAGCGAATTAGTAAATCACTTACCAGGAGCTGGTAAAAGGAGGACCTCATAAGCGAAGCGGCAAACGAGATCTGGGTACTTACCGCCTTGCATCATGGGATATGGGGCTGCCTCGAGCTGGTAAAAGTGACTCTCGAGCTTAGCAAGTGCCGAGTCGGAGCCGAGGGATCGGCTCCGAACCCATCAAGCAAGAATGAAGGCGAGATTGACAACTTAACATCTTAGCCTTAACCTGTTCAGGTAAACTTTGTTCACGAAGCCAGGCATGTCTCCTAATCACAGTACCAGAAGCAGCAGCCCTGCAAGACGCATCCAAAGCATCAAAACCACAATGTAAGCTATGCTTGTTAACCTGTTCAGTAGCATGCAAAACATCCTGAAGTTCCTTATCCTCTGCACAAGCAGGAAGGGAAGCAAGCTTTTGCTTTAAAACAGACAAAAGAAATTGCTGATATTTAAACATATGAAACTGGCAATTTAAAGCCCTTACAGACAGGGTAGCAGAAGTATATACCTTTTTTCCCCACCTGTCTAAAGCACGAGAATCCTTCTCAGAGGGAATAGGATTTTTAGAAGTAGCAACCTTAGCAGCCTTAGAGCCCTGAGAAATAGTTTCAGGATCCGCAGAAGGGTTTTTAAATAAAAATAAATGAGAGTCAGGAACCCTATAAAATCTATCAGGCTTAGAAGGAGCAGGAGGCATGGAATCAGGATTCAAATTAGCCTCAGAAAAGCATCATCTACAATGTCCAAGACAGGAGGGATAGCTAAAGGCCTATGCTGAGGAAGAAGAAGAAATTCTCTAAGCCTCTTTTTGGAGGCAGAATATTCCTGTCCTTCCCAATGAAAATGTTCCCTCATCTCATGCAAGGTTTCCCCAAAAGAAAAATCCTCAGGCGGAGAGGCCGAGGGTAAAGAATCCTCAGCATCCGAATCCTCATAAGGGGGAAAGGAATAGTCCTGATCAGAGGAAGAAACAGAAGATACAGAAGCCTGGTCAGAGGAATCCAGAGTAACATCCTGTCGAGGCCTTTTCTCAGGAGGGGTGAGAACCCTAATCATTGTAAGCAAATCTTCAGCCATCCTCAATAATTGTTTTTGTGTCTTGGGAGTGGATTCAGAAGCAGCTTGAGCTGGAACTTTAGACTTAGTAGGAGTCTTTGTCTTTACCTTTGAAATAGTGATGTGAGTAGGCCTGAAAACCCCCTCAGAAGCCGGTACCTGCACAGCGGTTCCGGACCCATCTGAAGGAGCGACGTCCAAGGTCCTGCAGCAGTTAAAATAGTGGGCCTTGATGGCTCCCCATGGGAGTCCGTATCGCCATCGGTTCAGAAGTGGCGGACGACAGGGCTGCAAAAGCGCTCACTGACGACAGCCGAACCGACGCTGGCTCCAGCTGCAACGAGTCCTGTTTGGACCTCCGGCCTGTCTTTGTCTTTGCGCTTCTTTGAACTCCGTAGTGTCAGACGACATTCTATAATTAAAGCGCCTGCCAAAATAATTTAAAGCCCAATCGCATTCCGCGCTTGATAGTACGAGAGTTGAACCTGGCACAGAACCGACAACAAGAAACGCCGTGGTCAGGGCCTAAGCAAGGTAGACAGTAAGAGTGGAAATCTTTATGAGGTATTTGTTTCCCACACGCTTATACAATTAACTTTTTCTGACATCGGAGGAACAAGAAAAGATTCCCAACGGGTACTTAGCTTTGAGAAGAGAAGTAAGAACTTCGGACCGACAACAACCAAATACGCTGTTCGAAAATCGCCAACCAACGTTTTGCGAGCTGCTTTCCACCGCACGGCAAGAAAGACTGGAGAAGATGGCGTCGGCTGAGGGCTATGTACCTAGGCGTACTGACGTCAGGATACTAGCTTATACAGCCGACGCCGGACCCAGACTTTGGGATTCTGGCCGACCTCGGGCTGCCTGCCGGCGGGAGCACCCTACAGTTATGACTGCAACAGTGAAACACGAAGAACATTTGCACTGCAATCTTAGCCAGTATGAGACTGCCAAGAAAGCTATACTGGCTGATTTACTGGGGGGGGGGGGGGGGGGGGGGTGTAACTTCCTCAGAGTCTAGTGGGTATAGCCTCTCAGCTTTCAAATTCAGAATTTTCCCTGAAGCTCACATATTCCTAGAATGCATACTTCACACATCTCTACACATGACATGACCTTTTGCACCACAAAGAGGGTGTACGCAACCTGTGAGCTTACCACTGCCCCTCCAAATTATCACTACGCAAGTGCATAAAAACAAGGAATCAAGACATCTATCACCATTTAGAAAGACACAAATGATCATAATCAAGCCTCTGATCACCAAGTTGTGCATTATAGTCAGATGCATTTATACAGAATGATAACACTGAAGTCACAATAGGGCAGTCATCATAAGAGGAAAACATTAAGCATGACATAACAAAAATTATTATATACTTATGGAGCCTAAACATTAAGCATATATACAAATTTACGAGTGCAGACTACTTTTATACAACTTTCCTACAAGCTAAAAAACAAACCATCCAGGCATTTGCTATTGTGTTGATTGATTAGAAACAAGTTAAGTTATGTACTCACCTTAATGTTCGATGTATGTAGTCCATCTCACCTCACATTCTTACCCGTGGGTTCGGAGCCGAATGTCAGTTACGACTCAGCCATACTTTAGCTCGAAGTCTTTCAATTGGCTGGGCTAAGATGGTATCCCATGCTGCACTGCTCTCTATCCCCAGATCTAGTTTGCTGCGAGCAACAGCACCTCACTCTCTATGCATACCACCTAAGGAAGGAAGAACAAACCAAGAATGAAGGGAACTCTGAAACCAGGCCTAACCTCCAGATATTCCAGGATGAGGGAAGGTGGGGGGGGGGGATTTAGAATGTGAGGCGAGATGGACTACAAACATGCAACGTTATGGTGAGTACATAACTTCTTGATGTTAAGTAGTCCAATCTCGCCTACATTCTTATCTGTGGGACAGAATCCCCAGCACCTAAATCCTCAGAGGCTCAGTGAAAAATACTCCTGAGCACTGTGGAACCAAAGGAAGACCTGCCTCTACATACCACATCTAACTTGCAATGAATAACAAAGGTGTGAGGAGATGCCCAAGCAGCCACAGCACAAATATCATCCCATAGACAATCTGGCCTGAAAAGCTGTAGATGTAGATACAGACTGGGTAGAGTGAGCCCTCACTCGGAATGGTAAATCTCTTCCCCCTGAAAGAAATACAACTGGAAATCCACCTGGACAACGTGACTATGGAAACAGGATACCCAATTCTGTTTTCCGAAAATTAAACAAACTGATCAGATTTTCTGAGGTCCTTCGTTCTGTGCAAATAAAATCGTAATTGTCTGTGCACATCCAAATGATGAAATTTGAATTCTGCCTTGTTCGAGAACTGAGGAAAAAAAGTACAGTTTTGTACCTACCATAAATGTAGATGTCCGATAGGAATGCATCTGCAGTCCTTACAAATGGGTTGTCCTGTCGTCAGGCAGCCCTTCGGTCGACCGGATTCCAAAGTCTGGGTCTGGCATCGGCTGGTGTCGCACTTCACCTGACGTCATAGCGGCAGTTATTCGGGTATAAAGGCATCAGCAGACGCCATCTTCCTCAGTGTTTCTTGCCCCAGATGCCAGGTGCCCTCTTGGAAGGCTAAATTTGGATAAATGCCAATGATTCCAAATAGTAGAGAGCAAACACAAAAAATAAGCATGTATGTACATATATACAAACAAATACACCATAATAGATTCCCCCAGCTAGCTATAAGATGGGCAAATACCCTAGGAGCACCACAGAGGGAAGGCGGTGGTAATCCTGACTGCAGATGCATTCCTATCGGACATCTACATTTATGGTAGGTACAAAACTGTACTATGTCCTTCAAGGATGCATCTGCAGTCCTTACAAATGGGTAGAATACCATAGCCAAACTGGGGGAGGTGGACAAATAAAGTTATGGTGTAGTTAGGATCCCTTGCAAAACAGCAGTGGCAAAGCCTGCTCGGGATCTAGAGTATAAAGGTAAATTATAATGCTTGGCAAATGTATGCACGGAGCTCCAAGTAGCAGCTTCTAAAATGTCCTTGGTAGCCACTCCTCGTAAGAAGGCTGTGGTAGTGGCTGTTGCCCTTGTAGAGTGAGGCCTGATGTTCTCTGGAGTTTTCTTTCCATGGTAGGAGTAACAAAATCTAATGCAGTTTCCTATCCACTTGGAGATTGTCTGTTTTGAAATTGCTTTTCCTTCCCTTCCTGTTGCATATGCTACCAGTAGCTGGTAAGTTTTTCTATTGCCCTTGGTCCTGTCCAGGTAGTAGCGTAATTGTCTATGTACATCCAAGGTATGTAGCAGTCTTTCTCCCCTGTTCTGTGGGTTAGGAAAGAATGTAGGTAGGTGGATAGCCTGATTTAAAGAAACTCTGGAAACCACCTTAGGCATAAAGGAAGGATTTGTTCTCATGGACACTATCTTGATGGAAGATCAGGAAGGGTTGCACTGCCATTAATGCCTGAAGTTCAGATACCCTTCTTGCTGAAGTGATTGCCAGCAGGAAAGCAGTCTTCCATGATAAGTATTGCAATTCTGCTGTTGCTGCTGGTTCGAAAGGAGGAAGTGTCAATTTTTCTAGCACAAAGTTCAAGTCCCATGCTGGTAATGGTGGCTTCCTAGGAGGTTTTACATTTTTAATTCCTCTCAGAAACTGTCTGAGCAGAGGATGTGAGAAGACAGGAGGATCCAAGTCGTATTCTGCTGAAATAGCTGATGCATGAATCTTGATGGAGGAATAGGACAGGCCTGTGTGGAAGAGCTCTGCCAAGTATTCCAGAATGTTGGCTATGTTTACCAGTGACACATCTCCTTTTTCAGTACTCCAAATGAGATATCTTTTCCATTTTGCTGAATAATTTTTTCTTGTTGAGGGTCTGCGAGCCTCAAGGATAATGTCTTTAACCCTTTGGGATAAATTTGGGTTAATTGGTCTTATGCAATGTTCCAGGCAGTCAGCCGCAGAGTTTTCAGGTTTGGATGCAGATTGTTGTAGTTGTTCTGTGTTAACAGCAAGGGAACCAGGGGTAGTGGCCATATTTGTTCCCGAGACATGCTCCTCAGTAATGGGTACCAATGTTGCCTTGGCCAGTCTGGAGCTATCAGAATGATCCTTGGACGGTCCTCTTTGATCTTCAATAGCACTTTGTGCATCAAAGGAAGTGGTGGAAATGCATAAGCTGTCAGGTTTTTCCAACTGAAGGATAGGGAGTCCACCTTCCAAGCAAGTGGGTGGTACGTCCTTGTGCAGAATTTCTTTAGTTGGTGATTGCGTGGGGATGCAAATAAGTCTATTTCTGGGAGTCCCCATTTCCTTGTAATGGTTTTGAAGATGTCCGGATGCAGCATCCATTCGTGGACATCCATGGTAGTCCTGCTTAAAATGTCTGCTAGGATGTTTTCTTTTCCTGGTACAAAAATTGCTTTTAACTGTATGTTGTAGCTCAGGGCCACATTCCAGAGATCCAGTGCCATCCGGCAAAGAGGATACGAGTGTGTGCCTCCCTGTTTGTTGATGTACCACATAACTGTGGTGTTGTCTGTCCTTATCATCAATAGACCTTGCTGAAGGAATGGTCTGAATGCCTGAATTGCCAGTTTTACTGCCAGCATTTCCTTTAAATTTATGTGTAGGTGCAGCTGGTTTTGAGACCATAAGCCTTGTATGCACTTGTCCAGCATGTGTGCCCCCCAACCGAGGTCTGAGGCGTCTGTCGTGATGGTTTGGCTTGGTTGAGCACTGTGGAAAGGCAATCCTGTGTTTGATTGACAAGCCTGAGTCCACCATAGGAATTCTTGCTTCAGGCATGGAATAATGGGAATCTGGGTTTCCAAGCTGTGCTTGTGTTGAGACCATAAATTCCTTAGGTACCACTATAGTTTTCTCATATGCAGTCTGGCATGAGGCACCAATATTATGCAGGATGCCATGAAGCCCAAGGCTTGCAGAACTTTTCTTGCTGTCAGATGGTTCTGTTTTGTTAAGGCCAAGTAGTAGAGAGGTAGCTGCTCCTGTTTTTCTACTGTTAGGAATGCCATTTGCCTTGATGTGTCCAACTCTGCACCCAAAAAGGTTATTCTCTGGGATGGAATCAGTCTTGACTTTAAATTGACTGTGTATCCCAGGGCTTGTAGCAGATAAATGACCCTTTGTAAATCCTCTGCTAGTTTGCTTTCGTTGTCCGCTTGTATCAGGCAGTCGTCCAGGTATGGGTAGATTTGGATTCCCTGAAGCCTGCAATGAGCAATTACTGATGCCAGGCATTTCGTGAACACTCTGGGCGCAGTAGATAAGCCAAAGGGCAATGCTGAGAATTGATAATGCTCTGATCCTGCAAGAAATCTGAGGTATCTTCTGCAGTTTGGTCGTATGGGGACGTGCAGGTATGCCTCCTTGAGATCTAGAGTCACCAGCCAAGACTCCTTGCCCAGCATGGGAAGAAGCTGCTGTAGGGTCAGCATTTTGAATTTTGGAACAATGAGGAATGTGTTTAAAGCGGACAAGTCGAGAATAGGTCTCCATTTGCCTTTTCTTGGTACCAGGAAGAGTCTGGAGTAAAATCCCTTCCCTTGCTCCATAGATGGTACCTTTTCTACAGCTCTCATCCTTAATAATTGGGATATTTGTTTTAGTGCTTCTGTCTTTTGATTTGGAGGTAGGTTTGGCATTCCTCTCTTCCCTGGTAGAGTATGGAAGTGAAACCTGTAACCTTGGTCTATTATCTGTAAAATCCACTTGTCTCTTGTGATGTAATGCCAGTTTTTCGTAAATAAGGCTAGCTTCCCGCCTAAGGGTGCTTGCAGTTGTTCCCTGGTAGGCGGTGCCAGAGCCAAGTCACTGTGATTGACCAGTAGTTGTGGTGGTGGCTGTGTCTGTGGCTGTGCCTCGCTGGTTGTTGCCCTGCCACTGACGTCCTCTGTAAGCACCCCTGGATTGGCTTCTGCCTCTTGAACGCCTATTCCTGCCTCTCTGGTTTCTGGAGGAGTCTGGAAAGGACCAATTCTTGGAGGGCCAATTCCTGCTAAACCTCGGAGGTTGGACCTGTAAGAAATCTTTTACTGTTTGGACAGATTTTGCCTTCTCTTCCATCTTCTTCAGTACTTGTTGTGCAGGAGAGCCAAACAAATTGATTTTATCCATAGGAGCATCTAATAGTTTTGATTTGACATGGTCTGGTAAGGCCTGTTCTTTTAGCCATGCATGCCTTCTGATGACTGTGCCAGTCATGGCTGATCTAAAGGAAGCCTCCAGTGCATCATAGCCGCATTTTAGGGAATGGTTACTGACTTGTTGAATGTTATGTACCATTTCCTGCACATATTTTTTTGTCTACTGTTTCATCAGAGGACACATTTTTGGTTAACTGATCTAGCAAAAATTCCTGATACTGCATCATGTGAAATTGACAGTTCAAGGCCCTAGCTGAAAGAGTAGCAGAAGTGTAAACTTTTTTACCCCATCTCTCTAAGGATGTGGATTCCCTTTCAGAGGGGACGGGCTTTTGGCAGAGGTGGCTGCTACAGCCTTAGGTCCTTGGGAGATAGTCTCTGGATCTGCAAGGGGAGCCTTATACAAGTGGTAATGTGTGTCCGGGACCCTGTAGTATCTATCGGGCTTAACAGGGGCCGGAGGCAGAGAATCAGGAGCAGTACAAGCATCATTAAATGCATCATCTACAACAGAAAGAACTGGAGGTATGGCTAAAGGCCTATGTTGTGGTAAATGCAGAAAAGTTCTAAGCCTTTTTCTGGAATCTGAAAAATCCTGGCCCTGCCACTGAAATTGTTCCCTCATAGCATGCAGGGTTTCCCCAAAGGAAAATTCCTCAGGCGGAGAGGCAGAAGGAATGGACTCTTCACCATCAGAGTCTTCATAAGGGGAGTATGGGGCCTCTGGAGGGTCTGTATCATTTGAGTCAGAGGAATCATCTGTAGACACTGGCTCAGGGGGCTCTGCCCTAGGCCTCTTCTCTGGAGGCGGGTGAGAGGCCCTGTCTGGTTGAGGTTGGGATCCTCGGATTAAAGAAATAAGATCCTCTGCTAAACTAAGCATTTGAGAACTAGAGCTAGGCCTGTGAGAGGGGGGCTTAGCAGGCACAGATTTAGTAGTTTTAGCTGCTTTAGCCCTGGCAAAGGCCTTAATGGACATGGCTGCAGGTGGCCTAGCAGCTCCACGTGCAGGGGTTGAAATATCCAAGGGAATAGTGTCTGATAATTCCTGAGAAACTGTAACAGTAGGTGGGATATCAGAAGCCGATTCCACGAGGTTAGAAGAGGCCTCGGCAGGAGGAAATTTTCGGCTGAAGGAGGAACCGCTTGCTCGGTTTTGGCCGAAACCAAGACACTCGCGGTTGGCTTAGCCGCGGTTTCGACCGAAACCGCGGACCGCGAGTGTTGGTCCTTTTCCTTGCGGTTTTTAGATATTTGCGCAGTCGGAGGATCCGACGGCATAATATAAGCAAAATCGGAGCCGAAAAACTCCTCAGCAAACTCCGACCGACGTCTAAGCGTCCGCCGGTTAAAAGAAGCACAGGCTAGACAAGCTGCGACGTCGTGGTCTGGGCCTAGACAAGGTAAGCAGTAAGAGTGGAAATCTTTATGAGGTATTTGTTTCCCACAAGTTAAACAAACAGTTATTCACTTTTTCTGACATCGGCTGAGGCAAGAAAGAGTCCCCAACGGGTACTTAGCTTTTTAGAAGTCTTTGAAGTAGTTTTCGGTAGTAGTAATCTCTGGTTCTGAATAACCGGCACTTGCGAACAGCTTCTGCTTCGGGCGCCACGCGGCAAGAAAGACTGAGGAAGATGGTGTCGGCTGATGCCTTTATACCCAAATAACTGCCGCTATGACGTCGGGTGAAGTGAGACACCAGCCGATGCCAGACCCAGACTTTGGAATCCGGCCGACCGAAGGGCTGCCTGACGACAGGACAACCAATTTGTAAGGACTGCAGATGCATCCTTGAAGGACATCACTGGTAACTCAATGGATTGGTTAAGGTTACTAACTGATGCTACTTTGGGGAAAAAAGCAAGGATTCGGTCTGAGAGAAAACCTGTCCTTATGAAAAATCAAATAAGATGGTTTAATTGATAAAGCTTGAAGCTCCGAAACACGTCTGGCTGACGTGATGGCTACCCAAAAGACAGTCTTCCAAGTTAAGAATTTTAAATCACTAGAGGCTGCAGGCTCAAAGGGAGGTGAAATAAGATCCAGTGTAGAACAAACCAAGTCCCAAGGCATAACAGGTTCAGAGACAGGAGAATGAAGCAACAAAGTGCCTTTCAGGAAAGCTTTACAGAGTCTATGTGCCATTAGACTAGGTTAGTCTGCGACGTGAAACGAAGAAATCGCCAACTGGACTTTAATGGTTGCGGTAGCGGATCCCTAGTTGAAAAGAACAGAAAGGAACTCCAATACTGACGAGATTGGAGCTGTGTAAGGGTCAATCTGTTTGGCATGTGCCCAGATGGAAAATCTCTTCCATTTGCTGTAATAAATCTTCCTGGTTGAAGGCTTATGAGAGGAAGATAGAATATGAACCATCTCTGGCGAAAAATGAAGCCTAACTAATGACGGAAGTGGAGTAGCCAAGCTGCCAAGCTGTCAACCGGAGGGGCTGAAGAGAGGGATGGAGCTGCCCTGACATGCGAGCCAGTAAAGTCTGGTTGTGGGTCCAAAATCCAAGGAAAGTACAGTTTTGTACCTACCATAAATGTAGATGTCCGATAGGAATGCATCTGCAGTCCTTACAAATGGGTTGTCCTGTCGTCAGGCAGCCCTTCAGTCGGCCGGATTCCAAAGTCTGGGTCTGGCCTCGGCTGGTGTCGCACTTCACCCGACATCATAGCTGCAGTTATTCGGGTATAAAGGCATCAGCCGACGCCATTTTCCTCAGTGTTTCTTGCCCCAGATGCCAGGTGCCCTCTTGGAAGGCTAAATTTGGATAAATGCCAATGATTCCAAATAGTAGAGAGCAAACACAAAAAATAAGCATGTATGTACATATATACAAATACACCATAATAGATTCCCCCAGCTAGCTATAAGATGGGCAAATACCCTAGGAGCACCACAGAGGGGAAGGCGGGTGGGTAATCCTGACTGCAGATGCATTCCTATCGGACACCTACATTTATGGTAGGTACAAAACTGTACTATGTCCTTCAAGGATGCATCTGCAGTCCTTACAAATGGGTAGAATACCATAGCCAAACTGGGGGAGGTGGACAAATAAAGTTATGGTGTAGTTAGGATCCCTTGCAAAACAGCAGTGGCAAAGCTTGCTCGGGATCTAGAGTATAAAGGTAAATTATAATGCTTGGCAAATGTATGCACGGAGCTCCAAGTAGCAGCTTCTAAAATGTCCTTGGTAGCCACTCCTCGTAAGAAAGCTGTGGTAGTGGCTGTTGCCCTTGTAGAGTGAGGCCTGATGTTCTCTGGAGTTTTCTTTCCATGGTAGGAGTAACAAAATCTAATGCAATTTCCTATCCACTTGGAGATTGTCTGTTTTGAAATTGCTTTTCCTTCCCTTCCTGTTGCATATGCTACCAGTAGCTGGTCAGTTTTTCTATTGCCCTTGGTCCTGTCCAGGTAATAGCGTAATTGTCTATGTACATCCAAGGTATGTAGCAGTCTTTCTCCCCTGTTCTGTGGGTTAGGGAAGAACGTAGGTAGGTGGATAGCCTGATTTAAAGAAACTCTGGAAACCACCTTAGGCATAAAGGAAGGATTTGTTCTCATGGACACTATCTTGATGGAAGATCAGGAAGGGTTGCACTGCCATTAATGCCTGAAGCTCAGATACCCTTCTTGCTGAAGTGATTGCCAGCAGGAAAGCAGTCTTCCATGATAAGTATTGCAATTCTGCTGTTGCTGTTGGTTCGAAAGGAGGAAGTGTCAATTTTTCTAGCACAAAGTTCAAGTCCCATGCTGGTAATGGTGGCTTCCTAGGAGGCTTTACATTTTTAATTCCTCTCAGAAACTGTCTGAGCAGAGGATGTGAGAAGACAGGAGGATCCAAGTCGTATTCTGCTGAAATAGCTGATGCATGAATCTTGATGGAGGAATAGGACAGGCCTGTGTGGAAGAGCTCTGCCAAGTATTCCAGAATGTTGGCTATGTTTACCAGTGACACATCTTCTCCTTTTTCAGTACTCCAAATGGGATATCTTTTCCATTTTGCTGAATAATTTTTTCTTGTTGAGGGTCTGCGAGCCTCAAGGATAATGTCTTTAACCCTTTGGGATAAATTTGGGTTAATTGGTCTTATGCAATGTTCCAGGCAGTCAGCTGCAGAGTTTTCAGGTTTGGATGCAGATTGTTGTAGTTGTTCTGTGTTAACAGCAAGGGAACCAGGGGTAGTGGCCATATTTGTTCCCGAGACAAGCTCCTCAGTAATGGGTACCAATGTTGCCTTGGCCAGTCTGGAGCTATCAGAATGATCCTTGGATGGTCCTCTTTGATCTTCAATAGCACTTTGTGCATCAAAGGAAGTGGTGGAAATGCATATGCTGTCAGGTTTTTCCAACTGAAGGATAGGGAGTCCACCTTCCAAGCAAGTGGGTGGTACGTCCTTGTGCAGAATTTCTTTAGTTGGTGATTGCGTGGGGATGCAAATAAGTCTATTTCTGGGAGTCCCCATTATCTTGTAATGGTTTTGAAGATGTCCGGATGCAGCATCCATTCGTGGGCATCCGTGGTAGTCCTGCTTAAAATGTCTGCTAGGATGTTTTCTTTTCCTGGTACAAAAATTGCTTTTAACTGTATGTTTGTAGCTCAGGGCCACATTCCAGAGATCCAGTGCCATCCGGCAAAGAGGATACGAGTGTGTGCCTCCCTGTTTGTTGATGTACCACATAACTGTGGTGTTGTCTGTCCTTATCAATAGACCTTGCTGAAGGATTGGTCTGAATGCCTGAATTGCCAGTTTTACTGCCAGCATTTCCTTTAGATTTATGTGTAGGTGCAGCTGGTTTTGAGACCATAAGCCTTGTATGCACTTGTCCAGCATGTGTGCCCCCCAACCGAGGTCTGAGGCGTCTGTCGTGATGGTTTGACTTGGTTGAGTACTGTGAAAAGGCAATCCTGTGTGATTGACAAGCCTGAGCCCACCATAGGAATTCTTGCTTCAGGCATGGAATAATGGGAATCTGGGTTTCCAAGCTGTGCTTGTGTTTAAGCAGTAAGAGTGGAAATCTTTATGAGGTATTTGTTTCCCACAAGTTAAACAGTTATTCACTTTTTCTGACATCGGCTGAGGCAAGAAAGAGTCCCCAACGGGGTACTTAGCTTTTTAGAAGTCTTCGAAGTAGTTTTCGGTAGTAGTAATCTCTGGTTCTGACCGACCGGCACTTGCGAACAGCTTCTGCTTGGCCACGCGCAAGAAAGACTGAGGAAAATGGCGTCGGCTGATGCCTTTATACCCGAATAACTGCAGCTATGACGTCGGGTGAAGTGCGACACCAGCCGAGGCCAGACCCAGACTTTGGAATCCGGCCGACCGAAGGGCTGCCTGACGACAGGACAACCCATTTGTAAGGACTGCAGATGCATCCTTGAAGGACATCGTCCATGAGATAGGGATGAAGAAAGGGGAACAAAATTTGATGAGGCCAGTGTGGAGCAATCAGAATAATTTTGCTTCCCAAGGATTGCGCTTTCTGAACAACCTTTGACAGCAAAGGAACCGGAGGGAAGGCATATAGTAGACCGGAGGGCCATTCGTGGACTAGAGCGTCCCTAGGTGACTCCCCCTGAGGGGGGATAAGGGTAAAGTAGCTGCTGCATTTGGCATTGAGGGGGCTGGAAAAAAGGACACAGCAAGGCTGACCCCACCTGCGGAAAATCTGCTCCGCAACTTGACAGTTCAGGGACCACTCTTGAGGCATCAGAATAGCTCTGCTTAGCCTGGCTGCAATCACACTGGACTTCGCCGGAATGTGCGTTGCTACCAGAAAACGTTGGGAAGACACTGCCCACTGCCACACTCACATGGCCTCTCTTCAAATGGAGTATGACTTGGTTCCTCCCTGTTTATTCAGATACCATACCACCGACATATTGTCTGAGGGGATTGCAATAGTCCCGAGAGGAAGAAAGCTCTGAAGTGCTTGCAACACTAGTAGCACTGTTCTCACCTCCAGGACATTGATATGCAGATGCATCTCGTACTCTTGCCACGTGCCTTGGACTGTCCTGCCTAGATAATGCCCCCCACCCCACCCCATCTGGGAGGCATCCATGGTCACCATGGCAACTGGAAGCGAAGGAACGAAGGGCTTTCCCGCATTGAGGTTGTCGATGTGAAGCCACCAACTGAGATCCTGTTTGCACCTGAGTAGAATGGGGTGAGAAAGTGGAGGACGTTGGGAGACCACTGGGCAAAGAGTAGCCACTGAAGGAGCCTCATATGTAACCTTGCCAGAGGGACATAATCATAGCAGCCATCGTCCCCAACAATTGAAGGACCAATCTTGCCTTCACTCTTCTCAGAGGGAGTAAGGCGTACATCTGTTGTAAGACTGATTCTTTCCTGCGGTAGAAACGCCCGCATGAGGACGGTGTCTAATTCAGCGCCTATAAAGGTGACACGCTGCAAGGGCAACAAGGCAGATTTTTCCCAGTTCAAGGTGATGCCCAAGTGTTGACATAGGCTGATAGTAGCGTCTCTGGTCTGATGTAGCAGATGCCTGGTGGTAGCAGTAAGGAGCCAGTCATCCAGGTATGGAAACATTTGGAATCCCTGACATCTCAAGTGAGCAGTCACCACTGCCATGAATTTGGTAAACACCCTGGGTGCTGTGGTGAGACCAAAGGGCAGGGTTCGAAACAGAGTGAGTGGCTCCCAGCCGGAAGCGTAGGTGACTTCTGGATGCCCTGTCCATCTTTATGTGGTACCAAGTATCCTTGAGGTCGATGAAGCACATCCACACTTCTTTTCCCAACAATGGGAGAATAGACTGCAACGTGACCATTCAGAACTTGGACTTTTGCACATGGGTGTTCAATTGGCTGAGATCCAAAATGGGTCTCAGGTCCCCTGTCCTTTTTGGCACCAAAAAGAATCTGGAGCAAGTCCCTAATCCGATCTGAGGGGACATGTTGGATGGCCCCTTTTTCTAGCAGCTTTGAAACCTCTGAAGCTGCTGAATCCCTTTGACTGGGTGAAACATCAGGGATTTTCTTAATTGGAGGGGGAGTTGATGAGAAGGGAATGACAAATCCTCTGGAAGTTATTCGTAGAACCCATTGGTCCCGGGTGATACCTTGCCAGGCCTCCGGGGGTATAGTGAGATTAGAACTCCGACTAGCTCTGGAAACGCACGGTCGGGCCTCCAGTCAGGAGCGGCAACAGGGAGAACCACGAAAGGAATCTCAGTCTCCCGAGTTATGAGGTCCTCCTCTGCCCCTAGGGTTGAGTCTACCTGAATAACCACCCCCTCCCCTGCCTCTGGAGGGGGGCTCACCTTGAGCATCGGGAAAAAACGTCTGATTTCTTGAACCACATCTTTCCACCCATCTGGGCCTTGGAATAAGGCCTAGAGGGAAGGGAAAAATGGACTCTTACGGCAGACAGTTATTCCCTCTTGCTTGCACCTGGCGAGTGTCTTTCAGCTTGGTTCTGAACAAAGAGGAACCATCAAACGGGGTGTCTTTGAATGTAGACCTGAAGGCCTCCATGAAATGACAAAGGAGACATGCCTGGATGCGCCTAAGAGCGACTCCTGAACTTGCTGCCCTACTCACTCCCTCGGCTGCGTGAGAGATCAGCCTCATGGAGGAGTTCGCAATAGAATTGAGGTTAGACATCTGAGCGTTGACTTTCTGAGCCTCCGCCTCAGAAATGTTAACCATTAGAGCATCTCTAAGCTCCTTTAGGAGATCTCTCTGGAGCCATGTAAAGTGTGATAAGTAATTCAGTGACGGCAAAGTAAAGGCCACCGAAGAAAATGTACGCTTCCCGTACCGGTCCAAAGTCCTAGACTCCTGGTTAGGGGGATGGACGGTGGAAAAGTCTCAGCCAATTCCTTCTTGGTGGCTGCTGCCACCACCATGGCATCCACATGGACTCCCTTGGATAGAAATTCCTTATCAGGAGGGGCAGACAAAAAATTTATTGAGTCTCCTGGGGACTGGTTCCACAGAGTCAGGGGTTTCCCACACCCTTCAACAAACGAGATCCAGAAGCTCGAAGGGTGGAGACACCCAGGAGGCGGAGGGCTGAGCACCGAAGGCCTTCGGGAACACAGACTCCTCTTCGGAGGGGTCTTTGGATGGCCAGTCACCTCTTTGCTTTAAAATCTCTAGAATGTCAGCGAAAGAAACATCCTCAGAGGATGACTTAGGGGACCCCTCCGATTCCTCACGGTCGGTGTCTGACATGAGACTCATCTTGGGAATCTATGTGTTTCCTCTTGCACGTTCTCTTTCTGGGTGGCTCCTCAGGCAAAAACTCTGAGGGTCCCTCAGAAATATGGGGGTACCTTGAGGCCTTGTGGCTCCGCTGTCGAGATAGAGGGCGATCAGAGACCTGCACCGGTGCTGTAGGGGACAGTAACCGAACCGTATGATGCCGCTACCTGGCCAGCGCGCTCCACATGGCCACGAAACTGGTCCTCCCGGTGTCCGAAGATCGACCAGCCTCCTAAGCAGAGACAGGAGTCAGGCTCCCCCGTGTCAAAGCACCGAGAGGGAGACTAGGAGCAGAGAGATGTCCCGAAGCCTCTCCCTCAGGTCCGACCGAGGAATCCTGAGTCCTGAACTCCGTGGACGGCGCCGACAGGGTCAGAGCTGATGGAACCGATAAGCCAGGAGGGGCTGTCGGAACCGACCTAGGGACATCACGTGGAGCCGAGCACTCCAGCTCCAAAAGGTGAGATGTGCTCGGAGGAAGTAGTATCGATGTAGGTAGAGGGACCGGCTCCGGAGCAGACTGGGTCGGAGCCTAAAACAATTTTGTCAGTACTGGTGACTGAAGAAGTCTCTGCACCACTCTATCGATGTCCACATCCGATAAGGTCTTGGAGGATTTGGAGGATAGGGAAGGAGATAGATACCTCCTCTCTGAAGGAGTCCTGCGAGGAGGAGATACCGGCCTAATGCTTGGCGACCAGTTCCAAACAGGCTCCAAGAAAATCGGAGCTGAAGCAGGTTCCATAGACACTGGCACTTCCTGTGGCCCCGAGGACAATGGAGTAGAGGATGTCATCGAAGATTTAGCGGTTTTCTCCAGCGGTTCCAATGATACTGATGGAGCCGGGGATCGCTTTTTAGCCTTGAAAGATTTAGCTTTTGATCGAGAAGGCAAAGCTGGGAGCACTCTCCAAACCCTCTTCAAAGGAGGGTTTCAGAAGTCCCTTCAAAAGCTATTTGTTCTTCCTTTCCTGAAGAATACGTGGGCTAAAAGCATGACAAAAATTGCACGATTCCTGGAGGGAAATCGCTCCCAGACAGTACACAGAGTGCCCATCAGTGATGGACATCTTATAACTACACTTGGTGCACTTCTTAAAGCCAGAGGGCTTATGCTCCTTAGTATCTTTAGACATAGTTACCACAAACACCAAGTAACTAACTCTACAACTAGACCAACGGTCAACCAGCCACAAGTGTGGGAACAGAACAAAAACAGTACACCACAAAGACCTCTAACTAAAATGGTCCTACACACAAGTACAAGGGGGGGAACTAATTCCTCTAACTTAAACGGTCTTAGCCCCAAGGGAAAAAAGATAGCACACAAGTTAAGCAAGGACACAGACTAGGTCCTCTAACTGAAATGGGCCTAGCCCTTTGGAAACAGCTAGTGGGATACCACAAGAACAGGCTAAAAGAAAAAACTACTTTTCCAAAACACAGTTCAAGATACACACACAAATAGCTATGAAAATAGCTTTTTTGCAAAAAACTTCTCTGCTATAAAGAATAAAGGGTACTTGGCCACAGCCAAGAGCGAGACCACATCCGAGCTACAAGAGCAGCAAACAAGATCTGGGGATAGAGAGCAGTGCAGCATGGGATACCATCTTAGTCCAGCCAATTGAAATACTTCGAGCTAAAGTACTGCAGAGTCGGAGCAGACATTCAGCTGCGAACCCACGGGTAAGAATGTAGGCGAGATTGGACTACATAACATCTGAATTCTGGCCAGAACTTGTAGTAGTTAAAGCAGAAGGTGAGCTGGGAAGGAACAGGCTATCAGACGCTAGGTGAGAGTACAGAGAAGCTATGGTCTCTGCAGGAGTTGAGAGTGAAGGGCCACCAGCAAAGTTACATAGCAGACAAGAAGTGGTCGTAATGGAGAGATGAAAAGTCAGCAAGCAAAGGAGAGTGGTAGTGCTGAAATTGAATTCATCCTCAAGTCTTGCTGAGTACCTTCATAAGGTGGACCCTGTTTTTTTTTTTACAAAATTTCACCAAGGCGACAATGATTTAGACTGTGCTTATAGAGCATATATCATGGACAGAAGCAAGTCAAAAACAAAAAAAAAAAAGACAGCTGGGTGCACAATACCCAAGATAAAAAAAATGCCCAA
This sequence comes from Protopterus annectens, assembly GCF_019279795.1. NCBI lineage: Eukaryota > Metazoa > Chordata > Ceratodontiformes > Protopteridae > Protopterus > Protopterus annectens. The sequence goes on along the minus strand of NC_056733.1, from coordinate 1,432,225,332 downwards.
TCCTGGTAGGCATGCTGGTGCCAGAACTGGAAAAAATGAGTGCAGAATCCTCAAAATACAGAAACTTTCCTTCAATGGGGCCAAACCAGGCCCAGTGGGAGGATGCCCCCCCCCCCCCATTGTAAAAGGAAGCAGCCGTCCACAAAAATTGATTGGCCAAAGAGCCATAAAGTACAGTTTTGTACCTACCATTTCTTGCCGACCGAAGGGCTGCCTGACGACAGGACAACCCATTTGTAAGGACTGCAGATGCATCCTTGAAGGACATCTATTAAGGATAAGAAATTATGGACTGTTTCTATTATGTAAAAAACCCAGAATTTCCAGACACAAGATACACAAAATGATTGAGAGAGAAATTAAAGAAAAATATTTCTGTAAGAAAAACTGGCAGAAGCTTCAATAAAAATTTGCGCTCATTAACATTTTTCAAAAGCAGTATATAGATCAAGAAGCTATGATCTGTTTGGAAAAAAAAGTATCTGAGGAAGTGGGAAAATATAAACAAAACCTAGAAATATTTGAAAAATACAAAAAAGAAATGTGGACATGGGAAAGAGATTTGATATGGTGCAATATTTATGCAAGAAAGAAAGCCAAGTTAGCCAATAAACAGAAGACAGTCTCAAAGATATTCAAAGAGAAATACAGGCAAAGGCATCCAGATATGGAAAATTTCACAATAAAAAAATTAATATCACAAAGATGTAATGTGGAAAAGATTAGTAAAGCAGAAGTTAAAGAAATAGAAGTTGAAGTTATGGACAGTCTGCCTTCCACATGAAGTTATGGACAGTCTGTGAAGTGAAGGATTTAATGTGGAAGGTCTAACACAGACTACATCACGGAATGGAGAGTCCCCAGAATAAGGAAACGCAAGAGCAGCAGGAGACATGTGAAGAAATATGGACATGGGAAAGGAAGAGAGATTTAATATGGTGTAATATTTATGCAAAGGAGAAAGCAAAACTTACCAACACAGAGCAGCACCAAAGATATTTGAAGAGAAATACAGGCAAAGGAATCTGGATATGAAAAACTTTATAACAAAAAAAATAAGACTAAGAGGAAAAGTATAAAGAGATTAGTAATGGAAAAGTCAAAGAAACAGAAATTGAGGTTATGGAGCAGCTGCAAAGAGAAGGATCCAGTGCAGAAAACTGAATCCAGAAAGCACCACAACAGGATAGAAGCAATGGATATCAAAATTAAGAGGAAACCAGTGGAAATTGGTCAGGTGCCATATCAAGATATTTTGGAGCATTCCATAAACATTCACTTGAAGCTAGACAGCAAAGAAAGGAACAGGAAACTGTGGAAATTCTGATGCAAAAAATGTTGAGCAGTGATATGACAGTGATTTTCCATACGACAAAGCAACAGATGACAGGATGAAACTGAAGTGAATGTGCCACAGGAAAAGACTATAGAACATTCTACAGAATGCCTGCAGAAAACTGAAAACAAGGGATGCGCACTCAGTTTGGAAGAAAATGAGCTAAGAGAAGAGTTGCTTGCTTTGATGGACATGGATAGATATATGAAGATCAATGAGAGACTGCAGAAGGTTAACAAAACCCAAAAAGTAAGAAGTCTGATAAAACAAATGAATGCAGTAATTAGAACTGAAGAAAGAAAACAGCAACACAAACTAGATGAACAAAAACGGCAAGTGAGCAGTAAACAATACGTCCAGGGAGTCTCCTGCAACCAAGTGAATGCTGACAGACAAAGTAGATAAAAACTTGAACGCAGCTTTATTAATCAAAATAAAAGCGTTTTCGCTGTCAATAAAGGTTGGCAGCTTCCTCAGAATAGACATGAAAAAACTAATTAGAACTAATTAGAACTGTCCATAGAGATCCATGGGATATAACAGAAGTAAACAAGATATACTTCTGAGCTGCTAAATTAATAACCGATAAAGTTCTACCACAAGATCACAGGGTAGTGAGGGAAAGGAAAGGGAAAATCAAATACCATCATGAAGCATCGAACAGAGAAAACTATAAACCAATTAAGAAGGGTCACTATTAGAAGATTAAAGAAGATGGACTAGATAAACAAAAATACTAAGAAAGATGCGTTTAAAGCAATGCTCTGTATTAGAACAGACCAGGATATATCATGTAGTATTGCAACTAAGAGGATGGCCCCCCTGTTGTATTTATATAGTACAGGCAGAAAAACTTAGAAGATACACAGATAAATACAAGGGAAAAGTACAAAATAAGAAATTTGCTGATAAGACAAAAAGTTTTAAAGAAACTGGGAAATAAGGTAAAAGGAACTGAAAGACCGCCAATAAAGAGAAGTACATACGTTTTGGAGAAGTATCTATGAAGATCCTGTGGAACAAAGATGCTAAATGGACAGAAGTAAAAGACACAATAAGAATTTTAACGGCAAAGGATATGAAATGGGATGAACAGCCACAGAAAAGTACAGTTTTGTACCTACCATAAATGTAGATGTCCGATAGACATGCAACTGCAGTCATAAAGTACAGTTTTGTACCTACCATAAATGTAGATGTCCGAACTGGATAGCATCTGCAGTCATAACAAATGGGTTGTCCTGTCGTCAGGCAGCCCTTCGGTCGGCCGGATTCCAAAGTCTGGGTCCGTCTTCGGCTGATCTCACTTCACCCGACGTCATCTCTGCTGGTCTTCAGGTATAAAGGCATCAGCCGACGCCATTTTCCTCAGTGTTTCTTGCCCCAGATGCCAATTGCCCTCTTGGAAAGCTAAATTTTGGATAAATGCCAATGTTTCCAAAATAGTAGAAGGCAAACAAAAAATAAACATGTATGTACATATATACAAACAAATACACCATAAGAGACCCCCCCCCCAGCTAGCTATTAGGAGGGTAAATACCCTAGGAGTACCGCAGAGGGGAAGGAGGGAGGGTAATCCTGACTGCAGATGCTATCCAGTTCGGACATCTACATTTATGGTAGGTACAAAACTGTACTATGTCCTTCATGGATGCATCTGCAGTCATAACAAATGGGTAGAATACCATAGCCAAACTAGGGGAGGAGGAATAATAATTATGGTGTAGTCAGGATCCCTTGCAGTACAGCAGTGGCAAACCCTGCTCGGGATCTAGAATATAGAGGTAAATTGTAATGCTTGGCAAATATATGCACGGAGGTCCAAGTAGCCGCCTCAATAATGTCCTTGGTTGCCACTCCTCTTAAGAAAGCTGTGGTAGTGGCTGTAGCCCTTGTAGAATAAGGTCTTGTGTTCTGTGGAATTGGTTTTCCATGGTAGGAGTAACAGAATCTTATGCAATTTCCTATCCATTTGGAGATGGTCTGTTTGGAAATTGCTTTTCCTTCCCTTCCTGTTGCATAGGCTACAAATAGCTGGTCAGTTTTTCTGTTACCTTTGGTTCTGTCCAGGTAGTAGCTTAACTGTCTGTGTACATCCAAGGTATGCATTATTCTTTCACCTCTGTTTTGTGGACTGGGAAAGAAGGTAGGTAGGTGGATTGCCTGGTTTAAAGACACTCTGGATACCACCTTAGGCATAAATGTAGGATTAGTTCTCATGGACACCCTATCTTGATGGAAGATTAGGAAGGGTTGCACTGCCATTAAGGCCTGTAGTTCCGAAACCCTCCTTGCTGAAGTAATAGCCAGTAGGAAAGCAGTTTTCCATGACAGGTGTTGTAGATCTGCTGTTGCTGCTGGTTCAAACGGAGGGAGTGTCAACTTTTCTAGTACAAAATTCAAGTCCCATGCTGGTAATGGTGGTTTCCTAGGTTTTACATTCTTGATCCCTCTGAGAAACTGCCTGAGTAGAGGATGTGAAAAGACAGGAGGATCAAAGCTGTATTCTGCTGAAATAGCTGATGCATGTATCTTGATGGAGGAATAGGACAGGCCTGTATGTAGAAGCTCTGCCAAGTACTCCAGAATGTTAGCAATATCTATGTTCGACACATCTTTTCCTCTTTCAGTACTCCAAATGACTAACCTTTTCCATTTTCCTGCATAGTTCCTTCTTGTCGAAGGTCTGCGGGCTTCAAGGATAATGTCTTTAACCCTTTGTGAAAGGTCTGGGTTAGTTACTGCTATGTGATGTTCCAGGCAGTCAGTTGCAAGGTTTTTAGGTTTGGATGTATGATGTTGTAGTTGTTCTGAGTTAACATCAGAGGCATCAGGGGTACTGACCACATTTTCTCCCGAGACATGCTCCTCAGCAATGGGTACCAGTGTTGTCTTGGCCAGTTCGGAGCTATCAGAATTATCCTTGGACGTTCCTCTCTGATTTTCAGTAGTACCTTGTGCATCAAGGGAAGAGGTGGGAATGCATATGCTGTCAGGCCTTTCCAGCTGAAGGATAGAGAGTCCACCTTCCATGCAAGTGGGTGGAATGTCCTTGTGCAGAATATTTTGAGCTGGTGATTTTGTGGGGAAGCGAATAGATCTATTTGTGGCATTCCCCATTTCTTTGTGATGGCCTTGAAGATGTCCGGGTGTAGCATCCATTCGTGAGCATCCGAGGTGGTTCTGCTTAAAATGTCTGCTAGGGTGTTCTCTTTTCCCGGTACAAATATTGCCTGTAACTGGATGTTGTAGCTGAGAGCCAGATTCCAAAGGTCCAAAGTCATTCTGCATAGGGGGTAAAAATGAGTGCCCCCCTGTTTGTTGATGTACCACATGACTGTGGTGTTGTCCGTCCTTATCATCAAATGGCCTTCTTTGAGGAAAGGTCTGAATTTTAGGATTGCCAGTTTTACTGCCAGCATTTCTTTTTGGTTTATGTGCAGGCGCAGCTGGTCCTGAGTCCACAGTCCTTGTACGCATTTGTCCAGCATGTGTGCCCCCCATCCTAGGTCTGAGGCATCCGTTGTGATAGTTTGGGTTGCTCGAAAGTTGTGGAAGGGTAAGCCTGGGTTTGACTGGCATGCCCGAGCCCACCATAGGAACTCCTGTTTTAAGCATGGGATTAGTGGTATTTCTGTTTCTAAGCTGTGCCTGTGTTGAGACCATAAATTCTTTAGGTACCACTGTAACTTTCTCATATGCAGTCTGGCATGTGGGACCAAGATTATGCATGATGCCATGAAGCCCAAGGCCTGCATAACTTTTCTTGCTGTTAGTTTGTTCTGCTTTGTTAATGCCAAGAAGTAAAGAGGGAGTTCTTTTTGTTTTTCTGCAGTTAGGAATGCCATCTGTTTTACTGTGTCCAATTCCGCGCCCAAGAAAGTTCTTGTCTGGGATGGTATCAGTCTTGACTTTTGAAAATTGACTGTGTATCCCAGGGCTTGTAGCAAGTAAATGACCCTTTGTAAATTTGTTGTCAGCTTGCTTTTGTTGTCCGCTTGTAACAGGCAGTCGTCCAGGTATGGAAAAATTTGGATTCCCTGTACTCTGCAGTGAGCGATTACTGATGCCAGGCATTTTGTGAATACTCTGGGCGCAGTAGATAAGCCAAAGGGCAATGCTGAGAATTGATAATGCTCTGATCCTGCAAGAAATCTGAGGTATCTTCTGCAATTTGGTCGAATGGGGACGTGCAGGTATGCCTCCTTGAGATCTAGAGTTACCAGCCAACACTCCTTGCCCAGCATGGGAAGAAGTTGCTGTAGGGTCAGCATTTTGAATTTTGGGACAATGATGTATGTGTTTAAGATGGACAGGTCGAGAATAGGTCTCCAGTTTTTTCTTTTCTTGGTACTAGGAAGAGTCTGGAGTAGAATCCTTTGCCCTGTTCTGTTATTGGTACCCTTTCCACAGATCTCATCTTTATTAATTCTGCTGTCTGGTGCAGGGCTTCTATTTTTTGATTTGGGGGCAGGTTTGGCATTCCTCTTTTTACTGGTAAAGTGTGCCAGTGGAACCGCTAGCCTTGGTCTATGGTTTGCAAAATCCACTTGTCTTTTGTAATATAGTGCCAATTTTTCGAGAATAAGGCTAACTTTCCGCCTAATGGTGCTGCTATTTGCTCCCTGGTAGGCGGAGTAAGAGCCAAGTCACTGTGATTGTCCTGTTGCAGTGGCAGTGGTTGCGTCTGTGCCTCGGTTATTGCCTTGCCACTGTCGTCCTCTGTAGGCACCTCCTCTGGATTCATTTCTGCCCCTAGAGCGTCTGTTCCTGCCCCTTTGGGATCTTGTGGAGTCAGGAAAGGACCAATTTTTGGCAGGCCAGTTCCTGCTAAACCTTGGGGGCTGAACCTGTAGGAAATCTTTAACTGTTTGTACAGATTTTGCCTTCTCTTCCATTTTCTTCATTACCTGCTGGGCAGGTTCCCCAAATAGACTGGCCTTATCCATAGGAGCATCCAATAGCTTAGCTTTAACATGATCCGGCAAGACCTGTTCTTTCAACCATGCATGCCTTCTCATTACTGTGCCGGTCATGGCTGATCGAAATGAAGCCTCCACTGCATCATAGCCACATTTTAAAGAATGGTTACTAACCTGTTGGATGTTATTCACCATTTCTAATACATATTTCTTATCTAAAGATTCATCAGAGGACAGCTTTTTAATTAACTGATCAAGCATAAACTCTTGGTATTGGATCATGTGAAACTGACAGTTTAAAGCTCTAGCTGAGAGAGTAGCAGAGGTGTAGACTTTTTTCCCCCATCTCTCTAAGGACCTGGATTCCCTTTCAGAGGGAATAGGGTTTTTTGCTGTGGTCGAGGCTACTGCCTTAGGCCCCTGGGATATAGTTTTGGGGTCTGCAAGTGGGGCCTTGTATAGGTGGTGATGAGTGTCTGGCACCCTGTAAAATCTATCTGGTTTGGCAGGGGCTGGAGGTAAAGAATCAGGTGCAGTGCAGACATCATTAAATGCATCGTCCACAACAGATAGGACAGGAGGTATAGCTAAGGGCCTATGTTGTGGTAAGTGCAGAAAAGTCCGAAGCCTTTTTCTTGAATCTGAGAAATCTTGACCCTGCCATTGGAATTGTTCTCTCATGGCATGTAAGGTTTCCCCAAAGGAGAATTCCTCTGGTGGAGAGGCAGCTGGAATGGATTCTTCAGCATCTGAATCTTCATAATTGGAAAAAGGAGCCTCTGGCTGGTCTGTAATGTCTGAGTCATCCGTAGAATCATCAGAGGACACAGGCTCGGGGGGCTCTGCTCTAGGTCTCTTTTCTGGGGGCTGAGAGGCCCTGTCTGGGTGAGATTGGGATCCCCTAATTAAGGATATTAGTAAGCATTTGTGAACTAGAAGTGGGCCTGAGTGAGGGTGGTTTAACAGGCACTGATTTAGCTGATTTGGCTGCTTTAGCCCTGGCAAAGGCCTTAATAGACATGGCTGCAGGAGGCCTAGCAGCACCACGTGCTGGGGTAGAGATATCCAAGGGGATGGTGTCTGATAGATCAGTAGGAACCACAGTAGTAGGCAAAATTTCTGAGGCTGATTCAGATAAGGTAGCAGGAGCCTCAGTAGTAGTCATGGATTCGGCTGAAGATTGACCAGTTTTCTCGGTTTCAGCCGAAACCGAGACACTCGCGGCTTGCTTAACCATGGTTTCGGCCGAAACCGCGGACCGCGAGTGCTGGTCTTTTTCTTTGCGTTTTTTAACAATTTGGGTAGTCGGAGGATCCGACGGCATAATGTACGCAAAATCTGAGCCGCAAAACTGTTCAGCAAACTCCGACCGACGCCTAAGCGTTCGTCGGTTGAAGGAAGCACAGGCCGAACAGGCTGCTACGTCGTGGTCTGGGCCTAAGCAAGGCAAACAGTAAGAGTGGAAATCTTTATGAGGTATTTGTTTCCCACAAATTAAACAGTTATTGACTTTCTGACATCGGCTGAGGCAAGAGAGAGTCCCCAACGGGGTACTTAGCTTTTTAGAAGTCTTCGAAGTAGTATTCGGTAGTAGTAATCTCTGGATCTGACCGACCGGCACTTGCGAACAGCTTCTGCTTCGGGCGCCACGCGGCAAGAAAGACTGGGGAAAATGGCGTCGGCTGATGCCTTTATACCCGAAGACCAGCAGAGATGACATCGGGTGAAGTGCGACATCAGCCGAAGCCGGACCCAGACTTTGGAATCCGGCTGACCGAAGGGCTGCCTGAAGACAGGACAACCCATTTGTTATGACTGCAGATGCATCCATGAAGGACATCATGTGGGTTTGTCCTGCCTCAGGCAGCCCTCGGTCGGCCGGATTCCAAAGTCTGGGTCCGACGTCGGCTGATGTCGCATTTCTCTCCGTCAGAGCGGCTGGAGTACATAAGCATCAGCCGACGCCATTTTCTTCAGTGTTTCTTGCCCCAGATGCCAGGTGCCCTCCAAGGAAGGCTGTAATCAAATTGGAAGACAAAAACAGGATTCCAAACAAATAAATGAGCAATAAAACAAATACACCATAACAGATATCCCCAGCTAAGAGAAACAGGGATAGGAGTGGACCCTAGGCATAGAGGGGTATGGAGGGAGGGAAAATCCGACTGCAGTTGCATGTCTATCGGACATCTACATTTATGGTAGGTACAAAACTGTACTATGTCCTTCAAGAATGCAACTGTAGTCATAACATGTGGGTAGAATACCATAGCTTAGCTGGGGGAGGAGGAATGCTCTAGGAAAAAGATGGTGTGGCAATCAAACCCTGCAGGACTGCCGAAGCAAAGCCTGCTCTGGATCTGGAGTATAGAGGGAGATTGTAGTGTTTGGAGAATGTATGCACGGAGCTCCATGTAGCAGCTTCTAGAATGTCCTTGGTAGGCACCCCTCTTAAAAATGCTGTAGAGGTGGCTGTAGCTCTGGTGGAATGTGGTCTGACATTGGCTGGAACAGTCTTTCCATGAAAGGAACAGAATCTGATGCAATGTCCAATCCATTTAGAAATAGTCTGTTTTGGAATTGCTTTTCCTTGGACTGCAGGGGCGTAAGCTACAAAAATTGTTCAGACTTCCTACTGGCCTTGGTTCTGTCCAGGTAGTATCGAAGTTGTCTGTGAATGTCCAAGGTATGCAACAGTCTTTCCCTCTTATTCTCAGGATTGGGGAAGAAAGCAGGCAGATGAATGGCTTGATTTAAAGAAACCCTAGATACCACCTTTGGCATAAAAGTAGGGTTGGTCCTTAATGAAACCCTGTCTCTGTGAAAAATAATAAAGGGTGGTATTGCCATTAGGGCCTGTAACTCCGAAACCCTTCTTGCTGAGGTAATTGCCAACAGGAAAGCTGTCTTCCATGAGAGAAATTGCAAGTCAACTGAAGCTGCTGGCTCAAATGGAGGTAGAGTCAGTTTTTCTAAGACAAAATTGAGGTCCCAGGCTGGCACTGGGGCCTTTTTTGGTGGCTTAATGTTCTTGATTCCCCTGAGGAATTGCCTTAGTAAGGGGCGAGAAAAAACAGGAGGATCAGTGTTGTATCTAGCTGAAATAGCAGATGAATGTATCTTTATGGAAGAATATGAGAGGCCGTTCTTTAACATATCTGCCAAATATTCCAAGATGAGTGGGATGTTAAACAATGATGCATCATGTCCCTTGCTGGTATTCCAATTGCTGAATCTTTTCCACTTTGCTAAGTAAACCTTTCTGGTGGATGGTCTTCGAGCCTCTGTTAGTATCCGCTGAACTTCCTTGGAGAGAGATAAGCTGAAGTTATTTATGGGATCTCCCAGGCTGTTAGCTGCAGTGTCTGAAGATTTGGATGCAGTGTTTCAAAATTGTGTTGAGTCAAAAGTAGAGGCCACTGGGGAAGGGCCCACCTCCTGGTGTAACATATGCTCCGTAGTAGTGGGTACCAGTGTTGTCTTGGCCAGTCCGGAGCTATTATGATTCCCTTGGGTTTCTCTGCTTTGATCTTTAGTAATACTGAGGTCATCAGTGGCAGAGGTGGGAATGCATAGATTGCTAGGGAGTTCCAGTTGAATGAGGGGGCATCTATTTTCCAAGCTTTTGGATGGTATGTCCTTGTGCAAAATTTTGGTAGAAGATGGTTGAGGTGAGAGGCAAATAGGTCCACTTCTGGCTTGCCCCATGTCGAAGTGAGTTGTCTGAAGGCCTTCGGATGTAACCTCCACTCGTGTGGATCTGTGAAATTCCTGCTTAGGCTGTCCGCCAACACACTGTCTTTTCCTGGAACAAACTGGGATTGTAACTGGATGTTTAGGCTCAGTGATTTCTCCCAAAGCTGCATTGTCAGTCTGCAAAAAGGGTAAGAGTGGGTGCCCCCCTGCTTGTTTATGTACCACATCACAGTGGTGTTGTCTGTCCGTATCATTAAATGGCCTTGCTGGAGTTGGTGTTGAAAGGCCTCGATGGCATGCATTACTGCCAGCATTTCCTTTTGGTTTATATGCAGATGTGTTTCCTTTGGAGACCATTGTCCTTGTATACACCTGCCTTCCATGTGCGCCCCCCATCCAAGGTCGGAGGCGTCTGTAGTCATGGTCTGTGTTATCTGTGGTTTTTTGAATGACATACCTGTGTTTGCCTGGCTCACCGAGGCCCACCATAGGAATTTCTTTTGTAGGCATGGAATGAGTGGTATGATTGTCTCCAAGTTGTTGCTGTGTTGAGACCAAATGCTTTTTAGGTACCATTGAAGCTTTCTCGTGTAGTCTTGCTAATGGGACCAGGAGAATGCAGGATGCCATGTAACCCAGGGCCTGTAGGAATCTCCTTGCAGTCATCTGGGTGAGTTTTGCTAAACCTTTGAAGTAATGAGAGTTAACTTCTCTTGCTTGTCTTCTGTCAGGTAAGCCATCTGAGAGGCTGTGTCTAGTTTGGCTCCTAAGAAGATTTGCTGGGATGGCTGCAGTCTTGACTTTTGGAAGTTGACTGTGTATCCCAGAGCTTGAAGTAATCGTATGACATAATCCAGGTTTTTTGTCAACATCTATTTGTCGTCCGCTTGTATGAGGCAGTCGTCCAGGTACGGGTAAATTTGTATACCCTGGAGCCTGCAATGAGCAATTACTGAAGCCAGGCATTTTGTAAATACTCTGGGTGCAGTAGATAAGCCAAATGGCAATGCTGAGAATTGATAATGCTCTGGCCCTGCAAGAAATGAGGTATCTTCTGCAGCTGTGTCTGATAGGGACATGCAGGTATGCCTCCTTGAGGTCCAGAGTAATCAGCCACGACCCCTTGCCCAGCATGGGAAGGAATTGCTGTAGAGTCAGCATTTTGAACTTTGGTACTATGAGAAAGGTGTTTAATGCGGACAAGTCCAGTATTGGTCTCCATTGAGATTCTTTTCTTGGAACAAGGAACAGTCTTGAGTAAAACCCCTGGTCTTGTTCTTGTGGAACTTTTTCTATTGCTTTCATCCGAGTCAGCAGAGTGATTTGCTTGATAGCCTCTGCCCTCTGATTTTGTGGTAGGTTTGGCATGCCTAGTTTTCTTGGTAAGGTATGAAAGTGAAACCTGTACCCTCGGTCTATAATGTCCAAAATCCATTTGTCCTTTGTCAGTCTGTGCCAGTTTTCTGCAAACAGAGATAATATCCCGCCCACGGGAGCTTCTAGTTGTTCCCTGGTAGGCGGTAGTAGAGGAAAGTCATAGAGATTGTGGTTGTGGGGCAGGTGAAACCCCTGCATCACTTCTTTGGTTTCCTGGCTGCCATTGTCGTCCCCTGTAAGGGCCTCTTCCTCGGCCATGTCTGTTCTTACCTCTTTGAAACTTTTCTGATTAGGAAAGGACCAGTTTTTTGAAGGCCAATTCCTACTGAATCTGGGGGGTTGAACCTGGAGGAAATCTTTCACAGTCTGAACTGATTTTGCTTTTTCTTCGATGGTCTTTAACACATCCTTAGCATTTGCACCAAAAAGCTTGTTCTTTTCCAAAGGTGCATCCAGAAGTTTTGCTTTTACATGATCTGGTAGAGGTTGATCTTTTAACCAAGCATGTCTACGAATGACTGCCCCTGTCATAGCTGCCCTACATGAAGCTTCCAGTGCATCATATCCACACTGCAGGAAGTGATTGCTTACTTGCTGAGTGTTATGTACAGCTTCCTGCAAAGTCTTCCTGTCTAAAGGATCAGGAGTGGCTAATGTTTTTTGTAAATCTTCTAACAGATAATCCTGATATTGTAACATATGAAAAAGGCAATTTAAAGCTCTCATAGATAAGGTAGTGGATGTGTAAACCTTTTTGCCCCATCTCTCTAATGACCTAGCTTCCCTGTTGGAGGGCAAAGGATTTTTTGAGGTGGAGGCTGAAACTCCTTTAGGCCCCTGTGAAATAGTTTCCAAATCAGCAGTATGGGCCCTGAATAAATGGGAATGAGTTTCTGGGACCCTGTAATACCTGTCTGGCTTGGCTGAAGCAGGAGGAAGAGAATCAGGTGTAGCACTAGTCAGAATACAAATCATCCAGAACATCAAGTACAGGAGGAATAGCTAAGGGCCTGTGCTGAGGCTTCTTAAGGAAAGTCCTAAGGCGTTTCCTAGAACCAGAATATTCCTGACCTTGCCACTTGAAATGTTCCCTCATGGTGTGCAGAACTTCCCCAAAAGAAATATCCTCAGGAGGGGAGGCCGAGGGGATGGAATCTTCTGCATCCGAGTCCTCATAGGTCTGGAAGAGCTCTTCCTGGCTATCAGAGTGGACAGAGCCCTCAGAATCTTCATCTGAAGGAGTAGGGTCAGAGGGTTCAACCCGGGGCCTTTTATCAGAAGGAGGCTGGGATCCTCTCTCAGGATGGGCCTGTGAACCTCTAATCATGGAAATTAAATCAGCAGCCATGGACATAATTCGTGTCTCTGGAGTCGGCTGAGGTAAGGATTTAGAAGTAATATGCTATGTTTTGCTGGCTGCCTTAGCCCTAGTGTAGGCCTTAATAGACATGGCCATAGGGGGCCTGGCAGCTCCACGTGCAGGAGTGACCTTGTCTACAGCAATGGTCTCGGGCATTTCCTCGGTTTCGGTATCCGGAGGAAAATCTATAACTGGCGGAGTAATGTCTGGAATCGGAGTCATCGGTAATGCGGTGTCTTCGGTTCGGAGCGGTGGAGAGACAGTCTCAGAGGGTACCGGAGCACTCGCGCTAGGTTTTGGCATGGAGTCGGTGGTAGACGTGGGCCGAGGATGTCGGTCCCGGTCTCTTCGCTTTTTGGGAGTTTGTGATGTCGGAAGACCCGACGGCATGGTGTAAGCAAAATTATCGCCAAAAAAATCTTCAGCGAACTCCGCCCGGCACCTGAGAGTGCGCTTGTTAAAGTGAGCACAGGCTACACAGGCCGAGACGTTGTGGTCTGGGCCCAGACAAGGGAGACAGTAAGAGTGGAAATCCTTATGAGGTATTTGTTTACCACAAGAAAGACAACTGTTAACTTTTTCAGTAATTTCCGGCATCGGCTGAGGCAAGAAAAGGTCCCCAACGGGGTACTTAGCTTTTTTGATGACTTCGGTATCGTAGAATACAGGAGCTGACCGACCGGCACTTGCGAACTGCTTCTGCTTCGGGCACCGCGCGGCAAGAAAGACTGAAGAAAATGGTGTCGGCTGATGCTTATGTACTCCAGCCGCTCTGACGTCTGAGAGAAATGCGACATCAGCCGACGTCGGACCCAGACTTTGGAATCCGGCCGACCGAGGGCTGCCTGAGGCAGGACAACCCACATGTTATGACTGCAGTTGCATTCTTGAAGGTCATCTGAAACCAAGTTGAGAAAAGCCTCTAAGTGGAAAACCTCACGCCCAGATGCAGTACCTAACGTTTGGTTAAAAATATTAACATCTTTGCACAAGGATTTAGCTATGAGTAAGAACTATATATATTTATATGCACACCCCGAACAGACATCACACTGGCTAAAAAAGGCAAAACAATGCTCTTAAGAGTGAGCCTGCAAGCTACCCTAAAAATTTTAGGCCAATAACTTGTCTTCCGACATATCAACTCCACACAGGAATTGATGCTGACAGAGTTTATAGTAATTTAGAAGAAAACTATTATGGTAGTAGAACAAAAGGGCAATAAAAGTCATATGGAACAAAGGATCATTTGCTGTTAGATAAAGTTGGTGGATAATTGTAAGAAGGAGAAGAATCCAAGTATGGCATGGATTGACTACAAAAAAACATTTGATAGTATCCCGCATTCATGGATAAAATACTGCTTAATACTGTACAAGATACACCATTGCACTGATTGTTTTCATGGTAGTCAATCAGTGCAGGGTAGTCAATGTCAAATTCAAACCAAGAAATGAAAGGTTAATATGGGCAGCCCAAGATAGTGGGCTACGTACAAGCTAGTTTACAAAGTCCACTGAACATGTGGGAGAAATAGACAAATGTAGGTTTTGTAAAATAGAATGGGAAACAGACACCTTTGCTGCTTAATTGCAAATTAAGCCATGATAAAGGACAGATTATCCCAGGGATAAAAAAAATTAAAAGCAGGATATTTTAGGGTAACACTGCCACCATTGCTATTCTGCCTTGCCATTAATCCATTATGCTGTTTACTTAGCTTAGGCCATGGCTACAATTTGGCCCCTAGAAAACAAAGTCTAATGGCTTATCTTCTCTTTGTCGATGACTTAAAACTGTATAGCTCATCATATATGGGAGGTGTGCATAATGGTTAAGGTGCTTGCCTTACACAAGGTACAGGGGTTTGATTCTCACAGGGGGTAATTGGCTAGGCTTAAAATGGCCCATAAGGGCAATTAGCCTAGTACTAATCTATGAACCTATATGAGGAACTGAAAATACAGATGCAGGTTGTTAAAAATTTTTCAGCTGATATTAGAATTTTATTTGGTCTTGATAAATGTGCAAAAGCAACCTTTAAAGCAGGAAAACTGCAACACCAGGAAAACATCAATTTGGGACAAGAATCAGATATAAAAACTAGAGCAAGAGGGAGTGTATAAATACTTAGGAACTGATGAAGGATCAGCAATAAAACATGAATAAATGCGAATAAAACTCTAAGGAATACTTTAGAAGACAAATTAATCCTGAAAACAGCACTGGCATCTAGGAACAAAATCCAACCTATAAATCAATTTGCGCTTCCTGTTCTAACATACAGTTTTGGAGTGATTGACTGGCCCTAAAAAGTGTTGGCTATATTAGACATTAAAACAAGAAGGATGCTTTCTGCTCAAATGATTTATAAAAATCAGTGTATACCAAGATTACATATTCCCCGTTAAGGAGGAGGGATGGGCCTCCTTGAAACTGATTACATGTATAGGTTCATAGGCAGGTACCAGGCTATCTGCCCAAAGGCATTTATAAGCCTAGCCGTAACGTGTTGGCTTTCGACATCCCCCCCTTAGATTAGTTCCCTGTGCCTCTGTCCAGAAGAGCCATTGAAGTGATTCCTGGAGTAAACCGTTGCCCAGCCACAGACAAATGTAGGTTTTGTAAAACCAAATTGGAAAGAGTCACACCTTGTTAACTGGTTGCGACACTAATGGCAGGAGGACTGTATACTGAAAGGCATAATAATGTGGCGAGACTGCTGCACTGGGGATTGTGCAAACATTATGGTATTGAAGTGACTGAAAATGTACAGTTGTGTACACTTAGCATAAATGTAGATGTTAGAGTGTATTCACTGTTGCAGTCATCACATTTGGGTTATCTGCTTGCAGTAGCCCTCAGTCAGCCTGATTAACAAAGTCTTGGGTCCTGCGTCGGTTGCTGTCACTTCTTCCATGACATCAGGTCGTAAGGGGTATAAAACATGCAGCAGACACCATTACATCAGTTTTTCTTGCCCCAGATGTCAGATGCCCCCCTAATGGGAAGCCAAAAAAATCTATAAATATACAAGGTTATACCTCCAACAAAAAAGCAAATATACCAAAAAGCTTTTGAGGAGAGTAGAGGTATAGCCAAAAAAAGTAATGGGGTTGGAGGGAGGGTAACCAGGACTGCAACAGTGAATACACTCTACATTTATGGTAATTGTACACAACTGTACACAAGGACGGGAGGAGGAATTTAGATAGCATTAGGACCAGCTATAAGGCTGCAAGACTGCAGTGGCAAAGCCAGCTCTGGATTTAGAGAAAACTGTCAGATAGTAATGCTCGGTGAAAATATGTACAGAACTCCAGGTAGCAGCTTCTAGAATGTCCCTGGTAGGGACGCCTCTGAGAAAGGCTGTAGAGGTAGATGCAGCCCTGGTTGAGTGGGGTCTGATCCCCTGTGGAATAGGTTTTCCATGGTGCTTGTAGCAGAAATGAATGCAATGGCCTATCCATTTGGAAATGGTTTGCTTTGAAATAGCCTTCCCCTCTGCCCCTGCAGCAAATGCCACCAGCAGTTCAGATTTCCGTTGAGGTTTAGTCCTGTCCAAGTAGAATCTAAGTTGTCTGTGCACATCTAATGAGTGCAGTATCCGTTCCCCTTTGTTCTGTGGATTAGGGAAGGATGGCAGATTAATGGACTGATTAAGGGCCACACTGGATACCACCTTGGGCATGGAGGGATTGGTCCTGAGGAACACCCCGTCCGCATGAAAGATGAAAGGCTCCACTGCTATAAGGGCCTGTAATTCAGATACCCTTCTTGCTGAAGTGATTGCGAAAAGGAAAACTGTTTTCCAAGAAGGGAGTTTTAAGTCTGCAGTAGCAGCTGGCTCGAAAGGGGGAACAGTGAGTTTCTCAAATACAAAGTTAAGGTCCCAGACTGGAGTTGGAGCTCTCCAGGGTGGTCGTATGTTTTTGGCCCCGCTGAGGAACTGCTTGAGCAGTGGATGAGAGAAGAGGAAAGGTTCTGTGGTATGAGCTGAAAAGGCTGAGGCGTGAATTTTAAAAAAGGAGGACAGGCCCTTCAGAAGCATCTCAGTTAAGTATTGTAAAATCTGAGGTAAATTGGGCACTGATGTGCTCATCCCTTGAGACTGGTTCCAGGCACAGAATCTTCCATTTTTCAGCATAAGATTTTCTAGTACCAAGCCTCCTTGCCTCTAAAATGATATCCATCACTGGTTTACTGAGGAATGGTAAAGGAGAGATTAGGTAATTAGCCAGGCTGCTAGGTTCAGTGTTTGAAGCAGAGGGGGCAAAATCTGGTTCTCCTGCTGACAGAATAGGGTAGGAGTCTGGGGCAGGTGCCAAGCGGCCAACAGTGACACTGCGCAAGAGGGGATACCAGTGTTGGCGTGGCCAGTCTGGTGCAATCAAAATAGTCCTTTGTTTGTCTTGTTTGATCTTTAGTAGTACTTAGGAGAGCAGAAGCAGAGGAAGAAAGGCATAAACTGATAGGTTTTTCCAGCTGAAGGACAGAGCATCCACTTTCCAAGCTTGTTTGGGGGTAGTCCTTGTGCAAACTTTGTTCAATTAATATTTCTGTGGGGAAGCAAACGGGTCTATATCTGGGCTCCCCCATCTGCTTGTCATGATGAAAATCCGTGGTTCCAGTTTCCACTCATGTGGGTCCATGAGGTTTCTGCTTAGTTCGCCCGCCAGTGTATTCAGCTCTCCTGGCAGGAATTGAGCTTGTAGATGCACTTGGTAGCTCAGGGCTGTGTTCCACACAACGTCATGGCTAGTCTGCTTATGTACCGCATAACACTGGTGTCGTCAGTCTTTACCATTAATTGTCCTGGAAGAATGTGGTCCTTGAAGGCTGTCTGAGCATTTTGTACAGCTAACATTTCTTTTTGATTGATATGCAGGTGCCTTTGACTTGGGTTCCATTTGCCTTGAATGCACTTCCCTGCCAGGTGAGACCCCATGCACAGTCTGATGCATCTGTTAGTGTTTGGGCGGCATGGGGTAGTGTGAATGGTAATCCCTGTTTTGGTGGCAGGCCTCTGCCCACCAAAGGAACTCTAATAAGAGTACGCAAAGTATGATATTAATCATTGCTTCTAGATCCTGAGAATGTTGACACCATAGGCTTTTTAGATACCACTGTAGTTTCCTCATATGCAGTCTTGCATATGGAATTAAAAGAATGCAGGAGGCCATGAATCCCAAAGGCTTGTAGTATTTGCCTTGCAGATAGCAGGATTTTTGTGGCCACTTGTTTGAAGTAGGTTGTCAAATGAACTTGTTTCAATGGTGTAAGGAAAGCCATCTGGGAAGTTGTATTCAAGCTTGATCCCGGGAATATAATTTGTTGACAGGGTACCAGGTGTGATTTATTTTCATTTATGGTGTAGCCCAGACAAGTTAGCACCCTTTGTACAAAGGAAAGATGATACAAAAGTATGTCCTGGCTTTCTGCCTGAATTAGACAATCATCCAGGTAGGGGTATATTTGAATATTTCTTTGCCTGCAAAATGCAATGACTGGAGCTATGCACTTTGTGAATACCCTGGGCACAGTAGATAAGCCAAAGGGCAGTGCAGAGAACTGATAGTGCTTGTAGCCTGCTTTGAAGCGTATGTATCCTCTGCAAGATTCCCTGACTGGGATGTGCAGGTATGCTTCCTTTAAACTTAGTGTTGCCAACCAGGCATCTTTGCCTAGCATAGGAAGCAACTGAAGAGTTAGCATCTTGAATTTTGGACTCACCAAAAAGGTGTTTAGAGTAGACTGGTCTAGGATAGGACGTCATGAATTGTCTTTTCTGGGTACCAGAAGAGTCTCGAAAAAAACTTTGTCCCTTTTCCTTTTCTGGTACCAACTGAATGGCCCCCCCATGCTTAAGAGAGAATGTACTTGCTTTTGGGCCTCTGCCCACTGATTTGGGGCTAGATCTAGCCACCCGCTTGGTATTGGTAACGTGTGGAAGTGAAATCTGTATCCCTGGGTATTTAAAACCCATTTGTCCTGGGTAATGAGTTCCCAGTTATATGTATGAAGAGCAACCTTTCCCCCCAAAGGGGCAGACAGTTGAGAAGTGCTTGGCAGTATTAAAAATAAGTCATTGAGACAGTTTACCATAGGGGGGAGTTTTACTACCCCCAGATTTGGAAGTGGAGGCCCCCCCACTGCTTAGTCCTGTGCATACCCTGGGACTGAAGTCTGGGGGCTCTGCTGGATCTGGGTTTGGACTGAGAAGGTCTGGAAGAGGCAGGAAAGGACCAATTCTTGGAAGGCCAATGTCTGCTAAACCTTGGAGGTTGTACTTGTAGCTTGTAGCTTTTTCCTCCATCTTTTTAAGAACTTCTGCCTTGTTGCCAAACAGGCAGTCCTGGTTTAAAGAAACATCCAGTAATTTCGCTTTAACATGATCTGGCAAGGATTGCTCCTTAAGCCAAGCATGCCTTCTACGTACAGACCCAGTTACAGCAGCACTGCAAGATGCCTTAAGTGAATCAAAATCACATTGCAAATTATGTTTTCCAACTTGTTCAGCTGAATGCAGTAAATCCTGTAAATCCTCATCAGCAGCACAATCAGGAATCAACATAATTTTCTGTTTAAGCAATTCAATAATATGCTGCTGATACTTTAACATATGAAAGTGGCAGTTTAAGGCCCTAATGGAAAAGTTGCAAAAGTGTATACCTTTTACCTCATCTATCCAGCACCCTGAAGTCTCTATCCGAGGGTTTTTGGCAGTAGTAGTTTTAGTGCCCTTGGGTCCCTGTGAAATGGTCTCAGGATCCGCAGTAGGATTTTTAAAAAGGAACTTGTAAGCCAGGGAAGCTGTAATATCTATCAGGTTTTCTGGGAGCAGGAGGTAGAGAGTCAGGGGCCAAGCTAGATTCCGAAAAGGCATCATCAACAATGTCTAGTACAGGAGGCATGGCTAAAGGCCTGTGCTAGGGCAGGAGTAAGAAATCCCTAAGCCTCTTTTTAGAATCCAAGAAATCCTGACTTTCCCAACAAAAATGCTCCCGGACGGTATGCAAGGTTTCACCAAATGAAAAATCTTCTGGGGGGGGGGGGTGCAGAGGGAATACAGTCTTCAGCATCAGAATACTCCTAGGCAGATGAGTGCAAATCCTGGTCAGAGGAAACAGAAAATTCAGAATCCTGGTCAGAAGTATCAAACTCAGTCCTAGGTCTCTTGGAGGGAGGAGGTTGGCTTCCCCTGATTACAGTAATAAGGTCTTCAGCCATTATTTGTTTTTTTAGGCATAGAGGTCTGGTGTCAGTTTTCTAGGCATGGTTCGAGTTTTAGGCCTTGAAGAAGAAGATGGCGTCTGTTTAATACGCAAGTCAGTAGGCCTGAATACACCCTCAGAAGCCAGTGCCTGCACTGCAGCTCCAGACCCATCCAAGGTAAACACATCCGCAGGTTCCACAGTTGAAGCATCTCGCGACATACCAGACTCCGAATGGGTCTCAGTAGAGTCCTGCGAATCTGAAGTAGCGGGTATCAGGGGCTGCGACTGGCTTAGGAGAAGCGTCAGCAGCTTTGGACCTCGGCGGCCTCTCTCTATTTTTGTGTTTTTTCAGAATGTCGGTAGTCAGATGACTTACCAAAGACATATCAGGACAATTGAACAGAGCGCCAAAATATTTAGAAGCATAAATATACAGACAGTTTATGGTTTAAAATAAGGCACAAAACAGACAGCAAGGTACGTCGTGGTCAGGGCCTAGGCAAGGAATACAGTACGAATGAAAATCTTTGAGGTATTTGCTTTCCACAAGTAATGCAATTATTAACTTTTACTGTCATCGGTTTAGAGCAAGAAAAAGTTTCCCCAACGGGGTACTTAGCTTTTAGTTGAAGACTTCGGTTCTGAAACTCAAACGAAAATTTCAGGAGTCAGCTAAACGGCACTTGCAAGCTGGTTTGGGCACCGCATGGCAAGAAAGACTGAGGTTATGCCGTCAGCTACAGGTTTTATACCCCTGACGTCACAGAAGGGACAGCAAATGACACATGACCCAAGACTTTGTTAATCAGGTCGACTGATGGCTACTGCAAGCAGATAACCAAAATGTGATTACTGCAACAGTGAAAAGCGAAGATCACTGGAAACAAGAGCCACAAAGCATCATAGAAAATGAAGTTATATCACATGGGATCACCCACTACCAACAGTTCAAAAGACAGATATTAGAAAACCGGATATAGTTGTCCAAGAAAAGAAGACAAAAGTAGCATTGATCATTGAAAGCACCACACCCAGTGACTATAGTGTCTTGTATAGAGAGAGTCATAAAATACCAGGATCTGCAGGCAAAAATGAGAGCAATGTGGAAGAAAGATACTAAGACAGTTCCAATAGTAGTAGGAGGAGCAACAGGTCTTATAAAAAAAAAAAAGAATTTACAATCCTATTTAAATATGTTACCAATCCATGTAACCCCATACGAATTGCAGGAGTCATCATTACAGAGCACACTGTGGGTGCTGCGAAGAGGTCAACTGGCTAACAGACTGAAGCAATACAGATTTCATGAACTTCAACCATACATTGACTTAGGAATGGGGTCCATTCCCATCATGGTATTAGAAACCCAAAAGATTTGGAAAAATTAGAACAGACAAGGTTTCAGTAATACTCAAGGATGCCTGCTCACCTCAACAAAAAAATTCTTATTGGCAACCACCCCAAGGCTCCCTCCTGGCCCCTCCCCTTTCCAGTACCTTTAGTAATACCCATCAGAATTCATGAGAGAACACTTACAACCATTATACTGATGGGCCAGGTCTTCTAAATGCACAAAGCCTCCTCTACAGCATACTTCACAACCAACATTCATGCCTTCTAAACACATATTACATAAAAAAAAACCTTCAACAGTTGCCACATATTTAAACACCATAGCTTCCACACCCCCTTTCAATAAACAACTAAGTGCACCTTTTCATTTCAATATCTTTACTTGACCCAACATTGTCACTACATACTATACACATTAAAAATAAACTGTGTTGTATGGGTGATATAAATTTTTACAGCATCTCCTCATGAAGGAAGAGATACCATAGGCAAAAGTATCGTACATTCCTCAGTTCGAATAGTACTTCCAAACGTGAAACAGTAATTCCACTTCATAACCAAGTTACAGGTTAGTTAAACACAACCTGTACAAACCAAAACCAATGGTTATGTAACGGCAAGACCACTAACTCCATGGCATCCACATGCCATGCATTTTCAGTTCTCAGTCCAACAATAACGAACTTGCTTCCAAGTGAAATATATGATGTACTTCAACAGAGCTTTCAAGTACACAGTGGTAAATAACTAGGCAAAAAAGTGCTGTCCGCTCCTGCTTCAGTCATAACCTCATAACTTAAGTACTCTAATTTAATGATTTTGCAACAACTTTAACTTTAAATTCTGTACCGCTGTCTACATAAGTCTGTAAATGCATACATATAATTTGTGTATTGTGAGTACTGTATTACTCTCACTGCTTTGCTATTTATGTATGTTGAACTTCTTTTATTTGCTTCGCAGGAACACTGGCAATATTCACACCTTCTACCAAAGTTTGAATTCGTTTCTTAATGTTATTTTGCTGTACTCCTGGGCTATGGCTCAAATGGGTCCTTCTCAGAGCATTCCACTGTTAGTGCTAACATTAAATATACTGCATGAAGATTTGCCTTTCAAGGGCTATAAAAATATCACAGTGAATGGGTGCCACACAAGTAGTACTGAAGATGCAAACCTCCACAGAGCATGAATGGAAATATAGTAGTACGAGTTAAATTACTTTACTAGCTTGATGCGTTGCCATGGTCCTCTCCTCCAAACAAGGTCATAATGGGCAGAAAACAACAGACCTGCACCTTGGCCACAGACAGAGTGCAAATTTGTACAGCTATCTTGAGTCAGGTCAAAACTTGAGATGCACAGAACTCAAAATGGAAAAGCTTTTTGACCTAGCATAAAAAGCCTACTGTTCTGTTTTCCTGGTAGCCTCAATCACCTCTAATAACCTACATTATCAAAGGACCTACAACAAGAACTTTGTCTTGAAGTGATTCAGTTCTCATGCCAACCATGGCTGGGTGGGTACTTTCCTGGCATCATCTGCATCACCACAGGGATAAGAAAACCTGAAACTACACCCGTCCAAAAACCAAGGAGCTAGTATTCCTCACAGTAGCAATCTACAAGGTGTCCGACTTCTTGGAAACCAGAAACAGATAGCTAACAAAATCCTCAGCTCCAAGAAAGGATGAAATGGGATAAACATTCCCATGTGTATGGCAAGATGCAGTTAAGAACTATACAAGTGGCAGAAAAGAGTTCACAAGCCAGAAGCAATTGCAGTTTGACGTGTGATCAATCTTCACAATAGGGTATATGCACAATCTCAGCACAGGAGCTAAGGGGGTTGGGGTAGGGGTCAAAAATTCACTACAAAATAGGAGAAAACTGCTAGCAGAGTCACTACTGAAATACAAAGTTGTGTAAGGTAATCAACAAATAACAGATGCTTTCAGCTGATGTACAAGACAACCCTCCTTGATGAATCTTAGGGTAGGTAACACCACCACCAATAAGAATAGAGCAGTGGTTTTCAGTAATATTCTATAATTGCATAGCAATGACAAATTAATCTCCAGAGCTTACCAGTTTGCACCTTGGGCACCAACCAACAACTTAAAAAATAACTTACAAAAACGAAAGTAATAACATGGATATACACATGTTAAAAGTATATCCACCAAATGCAACTGACAGGACCACCAAACACACCAGTAAGGGAATGGAACAGTGTTCACCACCCAAGGAAGAACCACTAAATTAATCAATGCAAGAATGAATTTACAGTGTTGGAGCAGGAACATGTTCCAGGTTACAAACAAGTCTGAATCTGGGAGAAATGGTTTACCAAATGTGGCCAGATATGCAGCAGCCAAGACAACTAGAAAAGATTATAGGAGGTTACTAGGCTAATGGCCCTGAAGCCCTTACAAGCCTAGCAAAGAGTTTATCCCAAAAAAGAACCTTCAGTCAGCACCTGTCACCCCCTGTCAATGAGGGACAAAAGTGAAAACCCTGGGATAAATTTGTGGTTTCCCATCCACTCAAGGTTATGCTTGAAGAGGGTCAGCAAGGTACTCTGACATGTATGGGAAGTCGGTTCCAGAGACTGGGCAGCCATGGAGACAAACACATCTCTCCAGCAGGTTTTGTTGATGTCACATATTAGATTTAGGCCTATTGAGCAGGTAATGCGCAAGGAGTTAGACTTAAAGATATGGAGCAGGGTCAGATATTGCCTTGTAGACGAGACAGACTAACTCTGAGCAATCTACATGACACTGAGTAGAGTGATAGTGATTTGAGCCTTCCCTCATGGGACATATGTTGAGGCCATTGATTCTCTTTGTGAGGTATTTCTGTGGCCTTTCCTGTTAGTGCATGTGTTTGGAGAGGTACATACCAAACGGGGTATTACACTCAATTACAGGCCTAATGAGGGAGGAGTACAGGGAGGTAATAACCTTTTTTTTCTGGAAGCAATCCCTTTACTTATGAGAATGAACCAAGTAAAAGTCTTTTCTGACCATGCCGTCACATGATCAAATGTGAGATTATCAACCTGAGTACCCAGGTCTCTCACAAGGGGTTGATATTGATGTGGTAATCAGTAGGGGCTGTGTTTTTGCCAAATGGTATGACACTATATATTTTTTTGCGTTTAACTTAAGGCCATGACTTTGACACCAGTTATTTGTAGCAGAGACCCTCTTGTAGTTTATCATCATTTGGTGAGTCAATGACAACACCCAACTTAGTCATCTGCAAACCTTGTCAGCCACAGGCCCTTTGTCTTTGGAATCTACTTCTCAGTGGTTCAGGCAAACAGTAGGGGACCCAGACCAGATCTCTGGGGAACACCACTAGTTACAGGAAGTGGCACCTATTTTGACCTTGTGGGTCCTATCGGTGAGCCAGTTAGCCACCTGACGGGGATTTATGCCAAGTTGTCAGCTTTTCAATGATGCCCGAGTGGGGGATTGTGTCCAAGGCCTTGGCCAACTAGAGGCAAGCTTATGTACTGACTTTCCCTCATCCAGGGCCTTGGTGACAGTCTCAAAGTAGTCAACCAGGTTCAATAGGCAAGATCTGCCCCTGTCAAATCCAAACTGGGTGGAGTCAAGTGCTTGGTGATTGCCTATTCAGTACTGAAGATGAAGTAGAAATATCGCAGATGGATTTTGCATTCTTGCAACAGTGGTAGCAGCCCTAACTGCAGCAGGTTCCTCGGCATCATTTCTGGTAGTCCAACTCATGGCAAAAGATGCAGCTCACAACCAACTTTGCAAGCAAATACTTGGCAACTGCAACTCCTTTCTTCCTTTAGGAAAAAAAGACTTAAGAGCTGGTCCATCTTCTGGAACTCGCATCAACCACAGCAGTACCAAACTGCTACTGCATTTCAAGTGTATAAGACTCACCTCCACAGATTTCTGCTTGTGTGATAAAGGATGAGGGACAGGATCAGGGACACCTCTGAATGACATGCACATTTATCCTGAGGGACACAGTGTGCTTGAGAAAGAAAAACAAACATGATTCCTACACAACAGGTCTTGGGATTCCATGTATAAAAGATGCAGCCACCAGGAAAAGCATTTTCCAAGAAACAAATTCTCGTTAAGCCAGCAGACTAACACCAGACAAGCAAGACAGATTACTATGAAATTCAAACCACATTAAAGGGGAGGAGAATTCTCAATGAAGACAAAGCAGCACAATTCCCTTTAGTCATTCAGACTGTGGCATTACATAATGTCAGATTACAGCTTCTTAAAGAAAAATTTTCATCACCAAATTAACCAACTGGGGAGATGCAGGGTAAATTAGACCACTTGCAAAAAACCTTTTCCAGTTAATGATGTTAATGAGTGGAAAGTTTCCAAGCTACCAATGTTGCACCTTCACAAGCTGGAAACTGACTGAAGAAAAGGCTCCACACCAGCAGTCAAGCCATCCGGAGGAGCCTGTCTCCTTCAGGGCAGGGGAACATCCTGTCTAGGAACAAGTGTTCCTTGTTGGCTATAGCCCTAGGGGCTTGAAATGACAATTGTCTTAGCACCAGGGGGCAAAGAGGATGGCTATGTTTCTTCTCTGCAATGCGATCCAGAATTGAGCTGGGGAAGATAGCAAAATATACAGCAACTTCCTCTAACAGCAGTGATATCTCTACCTCTCACTCTTGCGCTGCTGCATATGGCAGAACACAGGTAGGGCACTGCTCTTCAGTGTGTACTAAAGGTTGCCTCCAGACAACACTACACAAACTATGAAAATACAGCTCAAAGCAATTGGTGCAGGCTAGGTGGACTGGTCCTGGGTATACCAGAGGGGCATCGCTTTTGCACAGGCAGTGTAACCTTGGACTTGTTTAAGTAAGACTAATACAGGCAAACTGACATAATAAGGTTAGGCTTTTACAAAGTCTAAGCACAGGGATTCGACTGATTAATGTGTATCCTCCTTTCTAGGGGCATTCACATCCCCTGCACAATGTGGGGACTTAAGTCAGCTTCCCATCTCATTGGCAAAACATCTGTCCAAAAAAACAAAAGACCAATGGCAAGAAGGGAAAGCTAACTGTCCGATCACTGGACATGGTCCACAACTCCAGGTCCAAGCCACAATCAATAACAATCAGTAACATTATCAGTAAGATGCATGGACAGATAACTGCCTTTCACAGTCTACTTTATCAACTACATCTTTAGGCAAAGCAACTGCACTGTAAATAACACAACAGCCATCAAGCCCAGAAGGAGCACTAGAGTCTATGCCTAGACACAATGCTGCCTCCACCATACGCAGGCCAAAGTCAAAACCTCTCAAGTCTAATTTATGAGTAGGAATTACCAACTTGACAATTTCTAACTCAACCCTAATACAGGACATCTAATGAACAGGGGTCAGGAAAGATTTCTTTTTATGTATGTCGTGAGGAAGGTCTCCCAACAGTACCGGGATGGATCTATTGGTAGCCAAACATGCACAGAGAAGTACAGTTTAAGTAAACTTACCCTAGCAGCAGATGCTTACACAATCACAGCTGCAGTAGTCTTGGATATATGGACTATAGAACAGAATGGCATAAAATACAACAGCCAGTCAGCTTTACAAAGCTTCAAGAGGACTTTCCAAGTGCCCAAGCCAACATTCAACTTCAGCTAAGCTGAAGACAGGCTTAAGGTTTACCTTGTGAGGTGCAGCAAAACTGAAAGTATACAGAAAATCATTTGGAGATAGTTTGCTTGGAAACACATTGTCGCTATTTTCCAAAGAAAAAAATGGCTTAATTTTCCTTAAACGTCTGGTTCTGTATAAGCAATACCAAAGATATTTGAAGAGAAATGCAGACAGAGACGTCTGGAGAGTGAACATTTTATAATATAAAAATAAAGAAAAAGGGGATGTAGAAGAGAGGATTAGTCATGGAGAAGTTAAAGAAATAGAAACTGAAGTTAGGGACTACCTGCAAAGCGAGGATATAGTGTAGAAAACTGACATTACAGCATGATATAATAATGAATCCCCACACGAAGGGGAAAAACAGTGGAGCGTGAAACATCTGATCAGTTGCTGTATGAAAGTGCTTTTGAGCCTTCAGTAGGAATCCATTACAAAAATTCAGTTGTAGTTGCATAACAAGGGAATGAACAGGAAACTGTGGCAACTCTCAATGTTGTCGTGGAGTGATAGGCCAGTGAGTTTCCATATGGAAGAGCAACGGATAAAGGATTAAGCAGAAGAGTAGGAAACAGAAAATAAAGAATGTGCCCTTAGTTTAGAAGAAATTATCTAAGAAAAGAGTTGCCTGACTTAATACAGATGGCTAGACATATTAAGATCAATGAAAGATGTACACTACAGATAGGAAGACTTAGAATGTTAGAAGTGTATATTGCAGAATATAGTAATGATTCCACTAAATGGTACCCGATCTGGGCGAAATTATATTACAACTATATTAAAGCGTTACACTTTAATCCCAAGGCACTCCCATTTTTAGATAAAAACTCTAGGAGGGTGTATAGATTACAAAATGATATAAAGGAACAAATTACAATCATACAAAATCTCTGACTCCTTGAACTTACTTTCTGCATATATGACGCTACAATCGATGCATCTTAACCCCAACATTAAATTAAATGATAGGTTGATTAATTTGAATCCCTACCCAATGCTGAGGGACAAAGTGGTCCTGGATTTTCTTCCATTTAAACATGACTAAGTAATATGAGGAACAAACTGAATCTATAGCCCAAATATACAACTATTTTAAGGCAATTAAAAGAGGTATGATGCAAATATTGGGACGATATTATTATTTCAGACTCAGATATAGCTACTTGTAAAACCTTATGGGATTTGTTCAAACGTAAGAAAAAAATGGTCTCGAAGGTATATAAAATTATTGCTTCTATTAACTGCAACAGAGAAGCTGTACATTCTAGCTACTGGACCAAGCAGGACTCTACCATTACATCCAACAAAACTGCCCAGGCTATTCAGAAAATCTCCAAATGTATTCCCCTTCAAAAGCTTAGATATACACAACTTATGATTCTAAATAAGGCTTACTTTACACCTCAAATTCTAAATAAGTTGTATCATGATATGCCAACACACTGCCAATTCTGCCCTTTGCAAGAAGCAGATATCATACACATATTTTGGAGCTG
Organism: Protopterus annectens; assembly: GCF_019279795.1. Lineage (NCBI taxonomy): Eukaryota > Metazoa > Chordata > Ceratodontiformes > Protopteridae > Protopterus > Protopterus annectens. The sequence continues at coordinate 1,432,196,884 of NC_056733.1, read as the reverse complement.
TAAATGCTCATATAAGCGCTGGTGTGCCTTAAGGGTCAAATTAGAAAAAAATGGGATATGAAAAAACAACTCTATCATGGAAATTTGCTCTTTTACATATTCCCCCAACAGGTTTTAGAAAGGAACAAATACATCTACTAATCACAATATTTATGTTAATAAAATACTACATCACATTGAATTGGAAAAACAGATCCACACTGTCATGGGAAGGTTTTAGACAAGTAGCTAGAAAGCAAGTCTTTGCGCACAAATATCTATGGTACTCCATGAAGCAGCAACCCCTACAGAAGGATTTTTGGAAATTTTTATTGGATTTTATTCTGACACGACATTAACAAAAAGATATGAACTTTGTTCGGTTAGATATGAGATTTTATATAGTTGTTTTCAGTATATAATCTGTACTTATGTCTATGATCTACTTGAAATGTGTGTGTTATTTTTTTAAAAATTAATAGAGAATTTAAAAAAAAAAAAGAATGTTAGAAGTGTGATAAAACGAACACAGCAATTAAGACTGTTCTTAGAAATTCATGTGATATGACAAAAGGAAACAGGATACATTACTGTACAGCTACATTAATAAAGTCTTATCACAAAAACACAGGACATTAAGTGAAAGAAAGGGGAGAAATCAATTGCCATCATTGAACTATCGAATACAGAAAACTATTAAGCAATTAAGACAAAGTGTATTGTTAGAAGAGCTGTTTGAAAGGAAACTGAACAAAAATACTCCAAGACAGATATGATAAAAGCAACAGTATCAGAACAGACTAGGATGTAGTGTACAGTACTGCAAATGATAAACTAAAAATATCAGCACAATCAGAAAAACGTATATATACAGATAAAAGAAAAGTACAAAATAAGCAATTTATGGTCCAAAAAAGTTTGAGAACTGGGAAACAAGGCAAAAGGAATAGAACCCACTACCAAAAAAGAAAAGCACAGTTGTGTACACTTACCATAAATGTAGATGTTAAGAGTGTATTCACTGTTGCAGTCATTACCATTTGGGGTAATAGTTTCATAGGTTGCCCTCAGTCGGCCTTATTAAGAAAGTCTTGGGTCTTGCGTTGGTTGCTATCCCTTCTTCCATGACATCAGGTCGTCAGGGGTATAAAACATGCAGCCGATGCCATTACATCAGTTTTTCTTGCCCCAGATGGGGGAGCAAATAAAATTAAAAACACAAAAATATACCTCCGACCAAAAGCAAATACACCAAAAAAGGCTTTTAAGCATAGTAAAAGAAAGTAGACGTATAGCCAGAGAAAAACAGGGGGCTGAAGGGTAACCAGGACTGCAACAGTGAATACACTCGAACATCTACATTTATGGCAAGTGTACACAACTGTACTATATTCTTAGTGTTTCACTGTTGCATTCATTACATTTGGGTAGATTCCCAAAGCTATGGTTGGGAAGAGGAAATTGTACAGCATTAGGACCAGCTATAAGGCCCTGCAAGACAGCAGAGGCAAAGCCAGCTCTTGATTTACAGAAAACTGGTAAATGATCATGCCTGGTAAAAGTATGTACAGAACTACAGGTAGCAGCTTCTACAATATATCCCTGGTAGAAACACCTCTGAGAGGCTGCAGAAGTAGATGCAGCCCTGGTGGAATGAGATCTAATCCCCTGGGGGATAGGTTTTCCATGGTGCTTATAGCAGAAATGAATGCAATGGCTTATCCATTTAGAAATGGTTTGTTTTGAAATAGCCTTCCCCTCTGCCCCAGCAGCAAATGCTACTAGAAATTGCTCAGATTTTCTTCGAAGTTTATTTCTGTCCAAGTAGAATCTAAGTTGTCTGTGCTCATCCAAGGAATGCAGAATCCATTCCCCTTTGTTCTGTGGATTGGGATAGAAGGTTGGCAAATGAATGGACCGATTAACAGCCACACTGGAAACCACCTTGGGCATGAAGGATGGATTGGTCCTCCAAGATACCCTGTCCGCATAAAAGATGATGAAAGGCTCCACTGCCATAAGGGCCTGTAAATCAGATATCCTTCTAGCTGAAAGTGATTGCTATAAGGAAGGCCGTTTTCCAAGAAAAAAATTTTAAGTCCGCAGTAGCAGCTCGCTCGAAAGGAGGTACAATGAGCTTCTCCAAAACAAAATTAAGGTCCTAGGCAGGGGTAGAAGCTCTCCTGGGTGGTCTCAAGTTCTTTGCCACTCTGAGATACTGCTTGAGCAGGGGATTGGAAAAAGAGGGGTGGTTCTGTGTTATAGTGAGATGAAATAGCTGAAGCGTGGATTTTAATAGAGGAAAAAGACAGGCCCTTGTGAAGCATCTTCTCAGTTAAGTACTGCAAAATCTAAGGTAAACTGGGCGCTGCTGTGCTCATCCCTAAAGATTGGTTCCAGGCGCAGAATCTTTTCCATTTGTCAGCATAACTGCAACCAACACAATTCAGCGTTCAAAAACCATGAACAGAAGCAAATGTAGTGAACGCTGATCCCATGTTTTGACATGCCAACCACTAGATACGGTCACAACAAAAACGGAAAATTGGCCGATATATTTAAAATCAAAAGTTTGTCCAAAAGTTAAGCGCTTTCACTCACTGCAATGAGAGCTTCATCAGAACTCCATAAGAATGTTATGGAAACATTTAAATAACCTCATTGGTGCCAAAATGCGCTATGTTAAAGCAACATGCACTGAAAAAGTAAAAAACAGTATACATTCCTAGTAATACTGAATGCAATTAAACTTTATATTAGTAGCACAATCATAAAAACATTCTCACTGTCAAAAACAATGTACTGGTATCCAAACAAAACAAACATGTATCTAAAAATGTGTAACATTTGACAATTAATGAACTTTCACAAAAGTAATGGAAAAAAATAATAAAAATAATAATCAAATAATTAAGTGATGTGCAAAAACGGCTTAATGGTGATATAATCATTAAGTCCTGGTGTATTTGAAGCATCTGTATATAGCTGCCACCAGGTTTCTTTATAGGACAGTATCCCTTTGTAATCGCCCCCTTTTGGATCTATTTGAACACTGTCTAGAATTGCAAATTTAAAACACTGTCTATCGCCACATTTCTTAACATGCCTGTATAAGGCATTATTTACATCCTTAGTCTTGATGCTGTATAAATGTGCATATATACTTTTACTAAATTTTCTGAGAGAAAAATCCCCGCCCAAAACGGGGTGATTACAAAGGAATACTGACTTATAAAGAAACCTGGAGGCAGCTATATACAGATGCTTCAGATTATATCACCATTAAGCTGTTTTTGCACATCACTTAATTTATTATTTTTATTATTTTTTCCATTACTTGTTTTGCAAAAATTCATTAATTGTCAAATGTTACACGTTTTTAGATGCATGTTTGTTTGGATATCAATACATTGTTTTTATGACTGTGAGAATGATTTTTATGATTGTGCTACTAATATTTTTCTGTCTTTTGGCTTTTCCCATTTAGGGGCGCCACAGCGGAACTCCGGTCCGCTAATGATTGGCAGTTGATTTTTACGTACCGGCTTGCCAGGCCTGATGCACAACCTTCAACGAAGGTAAGCCCATTCATGTACGTCTCCATGCAGAAGACGCTCTAGCTGAGAATTGAACCGGACAGCGTCTTACTGTGGGGGGACAATATAAAAAAGTTTAATTGCATTCAGTATTACTAGGAATGTATACTGTTTTTTACATTTTCAGTGCATGTTGCTTTAACATAGTGCATTTTAGCGCCAATGAGGTTATTTAAATGTTTCCATAACATTCTTATGGAGTTCTGATGAAGCACGCATTGCAGCGAGTGAAAGCGCTTAACTTTTGGACAATAAACTTTTGATTTTAAATATATCGGCCAATTTTCCGTTTTTGTTGCAACCGTATCTAGTGGTTGGTGTGTCAAGACACAGGGGATCAGCGTTCACTACATTTGTCAGCATAAGATTTTCTACTACTATGTCCTCTCACCTCCAAGATGACATCCATCACAGGTTTGCCGAGGGATGCTAATGGTGAATTTAAGTGATAAGCCAAGCTGCATGGTTCAATGTTGGAAGTTGAGGGTGCAGAATTTGGTTCTCCAGCTGATACAGCAAGGAAGGTGTCTGAGGCAGGTGCCAGGGAGATATTTGTGACACTGCGCAGGAGTGGGTACCAGTGTTGGCGTTGCCAGTATGGAGCAATCAAAATCATTCTTGGTTTGTCCTGTTTGACTTTTAACAAAACTTTGTAGAGCAGAAGCAGAGGGGGAAAGGCATAGATTAATAGGTTTTTCCAGCTGAAGGACAGAGCATCCACTTTGCAGGCTTTTGTGGGGAGTCCTTGTGCAAAATTTGTCCAACTGGTAGTTCTGGGGGGTGGCAAATAGATCCATGTCTGGGCTCCCCCATTTGCTTGTCAACATGTTGAAAATCCCTGGTTCCAGTTTCCACTCGTGTGGGTCCATGAGATTTCTGCTTAGTCCACCTGCCAGTTTATGCAATTTTCCTGGCAAGAATTGAGCTTGTAGGTGCACTTGGTAGTTCAAGGCCGTGTTCCACAATGCCATAGCTAGTCTGCAGAGGGAGTAGGAATGTGTACCCCCCTGCTTTTTAATGTACCACATAACCGTGGTGTTGTCCGTCTTTACCATTAGTTGTCCTGGAAGAAAGTAGTCCTTGAAGGCTGTCAGAGCATTCTGTACAGCTAACATTTCTTTTTGATTGATATGTAGGTGCATTTGATTTGGGTTCCATTTGCCCTGAATGCACTTCCCTGCCAGGTGAGCCCCACATGCATAGTCTGTAGTGAGGGTTTGGGCGGCAGGGGGTAGTGTGAATGGAAGTCCCTTGTTTTAGTGGCAGGCCTCTGCCCACCATAGGAACTCCAGGCGTAAGCAAGTTATCATTGTTTCCAGGCTGTGACGATGTTGACTCCACAGACATTTTAAGTACCACTGAAGTTTCCTCATATGCAGTCTTGCATATGTAATTAGAAGAATGCAGGAGACAAACCCCAAGGCTTGCAGTATTTGTCTTGCAGAAAGCAGGGCTTTTGTGGCCACTTGTTTGAAGTAAGTTACCAAATGAATTTGCTTTTCTGGCGTGAGGAAAGCCATCTACACAGTTGCATTCAAGCTTGCACCCAGGAATGTAATCTGTTGAGAGGGTACCAGTTGTGATTTCTTTCCGTTTATGGTGTACCTAAGAGAAGTTGGAACCCTTTTTACAAACGTCGGATGATTTAGAAGTATGGCCTGGTTTTCTGCCTGAATTAGACAATCGTCCAGGTAAGGATATATTTGAAAATGTCTTTGCCTACAAAATGCAATTATTGCAGCCAGGCATTTTGTGAATACCCTGGGTTCAGTAGACAAGCCAAAGGGCAGTGCAAAGAACTGATAATGCAAGTAACCTGCTTTGAAGCGTAGGTATCTTTTGCAAGATTCCCTGATTGGGATATGCAGGTAAGTTTCTTTTAAATCTAGAGTTGCCAACCAGGCATCTTTGTCTAGCATAGGAAGTAACTGAAGAGTCAGCATCTTGAAATTTGGAATGTCCAGAAAGGTGTAGACAGGTCCAGAACTGGATGCCATGATTTGTCTTTTCTGGGTACCTGGAAAAGCCTGGAATAGACACCTTGTCCCTTTTCCTCTTCTGGTATTGGTTGAATAGCCCCCATGTTTAAGAGGGAAAGTACTTGTTTTTGAGCCTCTGCCCACTGATTTGGGGGCAGGTCTGGACACCCGTTTGGTGTTGGCAATGTGTGGGAATGAAATCCGTATCCCTGGGACACTATAGTTAGGACCAATTTGCCCTGGGTTATGAGATCCCAGATTTTTTGCATGAAGAGCAATTTTTTCCCCCCAAAGGGGCGGCTAAAAGTTAAGCGCTTGGTAATTTTAATGGAAAGTCACTGAGACGGTTTACCACAGAGGGGGTCTCGTTATTTCCAGATTTGGAAGTGGAGACCCCCCCCCCCACTGCTTAGTCCTGAGTCTCCTCTGGGACTGAAACTTGGAGCTTTTGGTGTCTCTGTGTTTGGCTTGAGAGGATATGGAAGGAGCTGGAAAGGACCAATTCTTAGTAGGCCAGTGCCTACTAAATCTTGGAGGTTGCACTTGTAAGAAATCTTTTACAGTTTGCATAGATTTAGCTTTATCTTCCATCTTTAGAACTTCTTCAGCCTTATTGCCAAACAGGCGGTCCTAATTTTAAAGGCACATCCAACAATTTTGCTTTAACATGATCAGGCAGAGATTGCTCCTTAAGCCAAGCATGCCTTCTAAGCACAGACCCAGTCACAGCAGCCCTGCAAGAGGCCTCTAAGGAATAAAAACATTGCAAAGTAGGTTTTCCAATTTGTTCAGCAGAATGCAATAAATCCTGTAAATCTGTATTTTCCACAGTCAGAAATCAGCATAATTTTCCATTTACGCAGTCCAATAATATGCTGTTAATATTTTAACATATGAAATTGGCAGTTTAAAGCCCTGATTGCCAAGGTTGCAGAAGTATAAACCTTTTTACCCCATCTATCCAGCACCCTGGAGTCTCTATCAGAAGGGGTAGGATTTTTAGCAGTAGAAGCCTTAATGCCCTTGGGCCCCTGAGAAATGGTTTCTGGATCCACAACAGGATTTTTGCAAAGGAACTTGTGTGACTCAGGAACCCTGTAGTATCTGTCAGGTTTACTAGGAGCCAGAGGCAGAGAATCAGGGGCCATACTGGATTCCGAAAACACATCAATGATATCTAGTACAGAAGGTATAGCCAAAGGCCTATGCGGAGGTAGAAGGAAATCCCTAAGCCTCTTTTTTGATTCAGAAAATTCCTGACTTTTCCAGTGGAAATGCTCCCTTAAGGTATGTAAAGTTTCCCAAAAAAAAAAAAAAACCTCCTCGGGGGGGGGGGGGAGTAGAGGGAATGGAATCCTTTGCATCTGAATTCTCAAACAGGGATGGACAAATCCAGGTCATTAGAAAATCAGAAGAAACAGAGTCCTGGATCAGAAGATACATAGTAAAGCTCAGCCCTAGGCCTCTTAGAAGGGGGGGGGGGGGGTTGACTACCCCAATTACAGTAATAAGATCTCAGCCATTTTGATCATTTGTTTTTTAGGCCATAGGGATCTGAACATGTGGCCTGGGCATCATTTTTTTAGACACAGATCGAGATTTAGCCCTTAGTATAGTAGGTGGAGTCCGTTTAAAATGCAAGTCTGTAGGCCTGAATACACCCTTAGAAGCCAGTGCCTGCACAGCGGCTCCAGACCCATCCAACGTAAACACATCCGCAGGTTCCACAGGTGAAGCATCTCGCGGCATACCGGACTCCGAATGGGTCTCAGTAGAGGCCTGAGTCAGAAGTAGCGGGTATCAGGGGCTGCGAAAGCACCTCACTGAGAACCGGCGAACTGGTGATTAGCTTAGGAGAAGAGTCAGCAGTTTTGAACCTCTACGGCCTGTCTTTTTTTGCGTTTTTTCAGAATCCCGGTAGTCGGATGGCTAAACGATGTCATGTTTGGATAATTAAACCGAAATATTTAGAGGCAAAAATGTACCAACGATAGATAGTGCGCTGATTAAATAAAGCAAAAAAATCAACAAGGTACGTCGTGGTCAGGGCCTAGACAAGGAATACAGTACAGATGAAAATCCTTAAGAGGTATTTGCTTTCCACAAGTAATGCAATAAACTTTTAATGACATCAGTAAGGAGCAAGAAAGTTTCCCCAACGGGTACCTAGCTTCAAGTTGAAGACTTCGGTTCTGAAACTCAGAAATGAAAATTTCAGGAGTCTGCCGACTGGCACTTGCAAGCTGCTTCTGCTTCGGGCACCACACGGCAAGAAAGACTGATGTAATAGCGTCAGCTGCATGTTTTATATCCCTGACGTCATAGAAGAATGGACAGCAACAGACGCAGGCTACAAGACTTTGTTAATCAGGCCAACTGAGGGCAAACAGCCAGCAAATTACCCCAAATGTAATGACTGCAACAGTGAAACACGAAAACAGACATTTTAGGGAAATATCTTTGAAGATCCTGTGACGCTGAATGGATGGAAGTTAGAGCAAGTTCAAATGTACAGGATATAAACAGAATGAAGTAACAGCCAGAGAAACAAAAAAAAAAATTAAAGTGCTCCTAAATGGAAAACCCCATGCCCAGATGCAGTACTTAATTTCTGGCTAAAAGTTTAGCACCCTTACATGAAGATTTACTCATGAGTAAGAACTATTTTTAAGTGCACCCCGAAGAGAAGCCATGTTTAAAGACTGAACCTGCAAGATATCCTAAAAACTACAGGCCAATAACTTGTACTCAATGTATAAACTATATACTGGAGTTAATGCAGAGTTTAATCATTTAAAAGAAAAATCAATCATGCCAAAACAACAAAAGAGGAATAAAAGAAAGTCATATGGAACACAGGACAATTTGTTCTTTAAGTAACAATGGTGAATTATGAAAAGAGAAGGAATCTAAATAAGGTATGGACAGACTACAAATAAAAAAATTTTGACAGCATCACATCCGTGGATAAAAGTGTGCTTACAAATGTACAAGATACATCCCACACTGATAGTTTACATTAGTGACTATAAAACAGTGGCAACCTCTTTGCAGCTAAGCCATGATATGATAAAGGACAATTGTCCATTGGATAAAAATTCAAAAGAGGAATAGTCCACTTTAACCCCCACCACTTTTTTTTGTCTTGCCCTTAACCTATTAAGATCTCTAACAGATTAGGTCATGGTTACAATGTGGCTCACAGAAAACGTGTAAAGACGTATCTTTTAGTGGATGATTTAAAACTGTATAGTTAATCAGATGAGGAACTGAAAGCACAACTACAAATGGTCAAAATTTCTCAGACAAAAGAATGTCATTTGGTCTTCATAAGTGTGCAAAAGCAACCTTTAAAGCAGGAAAGCTGCAGCACCAAGAAAATATCAGTCTGGAACGGGAATGTGATACTAAAACTTGAGCAAGAGGGAGTACATAAATATTTGGGAATTGAAGTAACAGCAAAACATGAATGAATGCAAATAAAACTTGGTAAGGAATATTCTAGAAGACTTAAAATACCGAAAACAGCTCTGACATCTAGTTACCAAGTCCAAGCTATAAATCAATCTGCTTTTTCCTATTCTAACTTACCGTTTTGGGGTGACTGGCGACAAAAGTTGCTAGATCAGTTGGACAGGGAAACGAGAAAAAATACTTCATGCTCATCAAATAATTAATAAAATCATACCAAGATTATATATTCCCCATTCTGGAAGAGGTACGGACCTCCTCGAAATTAATTACATGTATAAATCAGCAACCGTAAGACTGCATATCTGTGGACCTCAAGATCCAAACAGTGAAAGTGTTAAAGCACAGAGAACAAGTCTAAGATGATTTCACTGCTCAGTTCAGCAAAAGCATATTGGTGTCGAGCAGGAATGAAAACCACACCAGAAGTAGAAAAAAAAAAAATACCAGGCAGCAAACTGAATGTGCCAAAAAATGAAAGAATATAACATGAAGGATCACATGAACAGGCAAGAAATGTGGAAAATGCATTAATATAGTCTGAAGTACAGAAAACTCCTGTAACAACCTCATGGTGATCAGGATCTAATGTAAGAATGGTTAAGGAGAGATGAATTTAAACCAAAAGGCTAATATTGGAGACCCAGGACAGGGAAAGTACAGTTTTGTACCTACCATAAATGTAGATGTCCGATAGGTATGCATCTGCAGTCATCACATATGGGTTGTCCTGCCTCAGGCAGCCCTTCGGTCGGCCTGATTCCAAAGTCTGGGTCTGACCTCGGCTGATGTCGCACTTTCCCAGATGTCAGAGCGTCTGGGGTATAAAAGCATCAGCAGACGCCATCTTCCTCAGTTTTTCTTGCCCCATATACCAGGTACCCTCTAGGAAGGCTAAATTTGGAGAAATGCAATAAAATTCCAAACATTTGCAAAAATATATATACATATGTACAAACAAATACACCATAATAGATCCCCCAGCTAGCTAATAGAGGGGTAGGCACCCTAGGAATACCACAGAGGGGAAGGAGGGAGGGTAAACCTGACTGCAGATGCATACCTATCGGACAGCTACATTTGTGATGGGTACAAAACTGTACTATGTCCTTCAAGGATGCATCTGCAGTCATCACATATGGGTAGAATACCATAGCCAATCTGGGGGTGGAGGAACTAAGTAAAAGATGGTGTAGTTAATATACCCTGCAGGACTGCCGTAGCAAAGCCTGCTCTGGATCTGGAGTATAAAGGTAAATTGTAATGCTTGGCAAATGTATGCACGGAGCTCCATGTAGCAGCTTCTAAAATGTCCTTGGTAGCCACCCCTCTTAGGAAGGCTGTGGTGGTGGCTGTGGCTCTCGTGGAATGAGGTCTAATGTTTGCTGGCACAGTTTTTCCATGAAAGGAGTAACAAAAACAAATGCAATTTCCTATCCATTTTGAAATTGTTTGGAAATTGCTTTTCCTTGTGCCCCAGCAGCATATGCTACAAACAACTGGTCAGTATTTCAGTAACTTTTAGTTCTGTCCAAGTAGTAGCACAATTGTCTGTGTATGTCCAGGGTGTGCAGAAGTTTCTCCCCTTTATTTTGTGGTTTTGGGAAGAATGTAGGCAAGTGAATTGCTTGGTTCAAAGATACCCTGGATACCACCTTTGGAATAAATGTAGGATTGGTTCTCAAAAACTCTGTCTTGATGAAAGATAAGAAATGGCTGCACTGCCATTAAAGCTTGTAACTCAGATACTCTTCTTGCTGAGGTTACGGCCAGAAGGAATGCAGTTTTCCAAGACAGAAACTGTAGATCTGCCGATGCTGCTGGTTCAAAGGGAGGAAGTGTTAGTTTTTCCAACACAAAGTTAAGGTCCCAAGAGAGGTGGTTTCCTTGGAGGTTTGATGTTTTTGATTCCTCTTAGAAACTGTCTTAGGAGAGGATACGAGAAGACAGGTGGATTAACATTGTATTCTGCTGAAATTGCAGAGGCATGTATCTTAATGGAAGAGTAAGACAGGCCATTGTGGAACAATTCTGCCAAGTATTCCAGTATATGTGCCAAGTTCATCACTGTCACATCTAGGCCTTTTGTTGTGTTCCAAGTGTGAAATCATTTCCATTTTGCTGAATATGCCTTCCTTGTGGAAGGGCGGCGAGCTTCCATAATATCCTTCACTCTCTGGGATAGGTCATCCTGAGGAGGAGTCATGGTATTCTCCAGGCAGTTAGCTGCAAGGTTTTTAGGTTGGAATGCAGAGTCTTGAAATTGTGCTGCGTCAGTAGAAGTGGCCATAGGGGGAGAGGCCACGGTTTTGTCTGTGACATGCTCTTTAACAGTGGGTACCAGTGCTGCCTTGGCCAATTTGGAGCTATCAGAATCACTCTGGGCTGCTCTGCCCTGATCTTCAGTAAGACCTTGGTCATTAATGGGAGAGGTGGGAAAGCATAGACTCTTAGAGCTTTCCAGCTGAAAGAGACAGCGTCCACTTTCCAAGCTTTTGGGTGGTATGTCCTTGAGCAGAATGTCTTCAGTTGATGATTATAGGGGGAAGCGAACAGATCTATTTCCGGCCTTCCCCATGATTGTGTTAGAAGTAAGAAGATGTCTGGGTGCAGCATCCATTCGTGTGCATCCATGGAAGTTCTGCTTAAGCTGTCTGCCAGTATATTGTCTTTCCCTGGCACGAACTGGGACTGCAGCTGTATATTGAGTTTCAAGGAAAGTTCCCATAGATTCATTGCCAGTCTGCATAGAGGGTAGGAATGGGTGCCTCATTGCTTGTTTATGTACCACATAACTGTGGTGTTATCTGTCCTTATGAGCAGGTGGCCTTGATGAAGGAAAGGTTTGAAGGCCTCTATTGCGTGAATCACTGCCAGCATTTCCTTTTGGTTTATGTGCATGCGCAGCTCTGTGTCCATAGCCCTTGGATACATCTGCCCTCCATGTGTGCTCCCCAACCTTGGTCTGAAACGTCCGTGGTGATGGTTTGGTTGGCTCTTGGTTTGCTGAAAAGCAACCCACTGTTCGACTTGCAGGCTTGAGCCCACCACAGAAATTCCTTTTGAAGGCATGGAATGAGTGGGATCAAAGTTTCTAAGCTGTGACTGTGCTGAGTCCATACACTTCTTAGGTACCACTGTAATTTTCTCATATGCAGCCTTGCTTGCGGAATCAGAAGAATGCAAGATGCCATGTAACCCAGGGCCTGCAGGATTTTCCTTGCAGTCAGCTGAGTTTGTCTTGTCAGATTCTTGAAGTAATCCGGTAGTTGTTTTTGCTTTTCTTCTGAGAGAAAGGCCATTTGGGTGGTTGTGTCTAGATCCGCACCCAGAAAGGTTATTCTTTGGGATGGAACAAGTCTTGATTTTTGGATGTTGACTGTATATCCCAAGGCCTGTAGTAGGTGGATGGCAAAGTCCAAGTCCTTTAAGAAAATTTGCTTCTTGTCCGCTTGTATAAGGCAGTCATCCAGATATGGGTAGATTTGAATCCCCTGAAGTCTGCAGTGTGCAATTACTGATGCCAGGCATTTCGTGAATACTCTGGGCGCAGTAGATAAGCCAAAGGGCAATGCTGAGAATTGATAATGCTCTGACCCTGCAAGAAATCTGAGGTGTCTTCTGCAACTTTGTCGAATAGGGACATGCAGGTATGCCTCCTTGAGGTCTAGAGTCACCAGCAAAGACCTCTTGCCCAGCTTGGGAAGGAGTTGCTGTAGAGTCAGCATTTTGAATTTTGGTACAATGAGGTAAGTATTCAGTGCGGACAAGTCGAGAATAGAACTCCATTGATTTTTTTTTTCTTGGAACAAGGAATAATCTGAAGGAAAATCCTTGGCCTTGTTCTGAAAGAGGTACCTTTTCTATGGCTTTCATTTGTATTAATTTGGTAATTTGCTTCAAAGCCTCTGCCCTCTGATTTGGTGGCAGGTCTGGCATTCCTTTTCTTTTTGGCAATGTGTGGAAATGGAACCTGTAATCCTTTGTCTATTATTTGCAGTGTCCATGTGTCCCTTGTAATGCTGTGCCAGTTTTTTGAGAATAAAGAAAGCTTTCCGCCCAAAGGTGCTTCTAATTGAGCCCTGGTTGGCGGAGTCAAAATAAAGTCATTGAGTCTGTCCTGGTGTAGCAGTTGTGGTTCCTGCACTACCTCTCTGGTTGGGAGGCTGCCACAGACGGCCTCTGTAGGAGCCTCTAGTTTGCCCTCTGCCTCGGGCATGCCTATTCCTGCCTCTCCGAGATCTGTCTTAGTCCGGAAAGGACCAATTCTTAGTAGGCCAATTTCTGCTGAATCTCGGTGGTTGGACTTGCAGAAAGTCTTTAACTGTTTGCACAGATTTTGCCTTTTCTTCAAATTTCTTTAAGACCTCTTGAGCCGTGTAACCAAATAATTTTTGCTTTTCCATAGGAACATCCAAAAGCTTAGCTTTAACATGGTCTGGTAAAGATTGTTCCTTCAGCCAGGCATGCCTACGTATAACTGCACCTGTCATAGCTGACCTACATGAAGCTTCCAATGCATCATAACCACACTGCAAGAAATGGTTCCTAACCTGCTGGGAGTTATGTACCAGATCCTGAAGGGATTTGTGATCAAGGGGTTCTGAAGAGGACAGTTTCTTATGCAATTCATTTAACAAATACTCTTGGTACTGTATCATATGAAATTGACAATTTAATGCCCTCATGGAAAGAGTTGCAGAAGTATACACTTTCTTACCCCACCTCTCTAAAGCTCTGGACTCCCTTTCAGAGGGTAGAGGATTTTTAGCAGTGGCAGCTGCAACCCCTTTTGGGCCCTGGGAAATAGTTTCTGGATCAGCAGAGTGGGCCTTGTACAGGTGTAGATGTAAATCCGGGACCCTGTAGTACCTATCAGGTTTGTCCGGAGCCGGAGAGAGTCAGGGGCTGAACTAGCATCAGAGTATACATCAATAACATTCAAAACCGGAGGTATAGCTAAAGGACTATGCTGAGGTAAATGCAAAAAGGTCCTTAATCTCTTTCTAGAATCAGAGAATTCCTGACCCTGCCATTGAAAATGTTCTCTCAGAGTGTAGTGTCTCTCCAAAGGAAAACTCTTCAGGAGGGGAGGCCGAGGAAATAGATTCTTCAGCATCAGAATCCTCGTAGGCCGAATAAGCCTCCTCCTGGGGGTCTGACAGAGCATAGCCATCAGTGGACTCATCCGAGGAGTGGTGGTCAGAGGGTTCAACCCTGGGCCTTTTGTCTGGAGGTGGTTGAGAGCCCCTGTCCGGAGGAGGTTGAAAACCTCTAATTAAATAGATAAGATCCTCTGCTAGGCTAAGAATCTGTGAGCCAGTAGAAGGTCTCAGAGGAAACCTAGGGAGGCAAAGCTTTAGTAAGCTTAGCATCTTTAGCCCTAGAAAAAGCCTTAATGGACATGGATGCAGGGGGTCTGTCTAAAGGAATGGTGTCGGAAGGTTCCTGGACACCGGTTTCAATAGGTAATTCAATAACCGACTCGGCCGGGGCCTCCGGGGCCGAGATAGTCGGTTGTGCGGTTTCGGTAATAGGAAGTACCAAGGACTCTGTTTCAGCCGAGACAGAGACACTCGCGGTAGGCCTGACCGTGGTTTCAGCCGAAACCGCGGCCCGTGTGCGTCGGTCCTTGTCCTTCCGTTTAACTAAATGCGAAGTCTGAGTCTCCGACGGCATCTTATAAGCAAAACTAGCCCCAAAGAATTCCTCTGCAAACTCTGACCGACGTCTAAGAGTTCGTCGGTTGAAGGAAGCACAGGCTGAACAGGCCGAGACGTCGTGGTCTGGGCCTAGGCAAGGGAGGCAGTAAGAGTGGAAATCCTTATGAGGTATTTGTTTCCCACAAGTTAAACAATTATTAACTTTATCTGACATTGGCTGAGGCAAGGAAGAGTCCCCAACGGGGTACTTAGCTTTTACAAAGTCTTCGATAGCTGAATCACAGGAGCTGGCCGACCGGCACTTGCGAACTGCTTCTGCTTCGGGCATCACACGGCAAGAAAGACTGGGGAAGATGGCGTCGGCTGATGCTTTTATACCCCAGACGTTCTGACGTCAGGGAAAGTGCGACATCAGCCGAGGCCAGACCCAGACTTTGGAATCAGGCTGACCGAAGGGCTGCCTGAGGCAGGACAACCCATATGTGATGACTGCAGATGCATCCTTGAAGGACATCTGCATGCACACTGGTTTACAAAGTCTATTGCACATGTTGGATAGAGACGACTGCAGGTTTTGTAAAACAGAACTAGGAACAGTCACATATCTTGTTGCTGGGTGGAATTCAGTACACAGGCCTTTTGCCATTACTGCAAGGCATAATGATGTAAGCAAGAATGTTGCTTTGGGGATTGTGCAATCACAATACTGAAGCAGCTGAGAAGCACTGGAAACATGAGTCACAAAGCATTATAGAAAAATATACTGAAAAATGATAAAGTTTATATCACATGAAATAACCCATTACCAACAGTTCAAAAACAGATGCAAGAAAAACAGACATAGTAGTCCATGAAAAGACAGAAGTAGTAATGATCATTGAAAATGTTATACCCAGTGATTGATATACTGCATAAAGAGAGGCAAACTCATAAAATACCAGGGTCTGCAGGCAGAAAAAAGGACAACATAGAAAGATGGCCAGAAAATTCCAAAAGTAGTGGCAGCAATGAGTCTCAAAAAAAAAAAAAAGAATTTGCAGTCGTATTTATGTTACCGATGCATGTAACCCCATACATAGTTTCAAATCACGAAAAATTCCTCAGGAGCAATTAAGGAAGATATTCCACAATACAGTGGAGCCAAAGGAAGCCTTGTACCTAGACTGAATATCCAGCTGATAATGTGACAAGTGTGTGGTGACCCAATCAAGTAGCAGCTGCAAAAATATCATCCACTGATATAAAAAGGAAAGCTGCAGAAGTAACCACAGTCCTTGTTGAAATGACGCTCGGGCTTGTGTAGAAGAGTCTTGCCTGTCAAAGAATATACAAACAAAATACAATGACCGGATGAATTACACCACTAATGAAGGCTTAAGAGTGCCATTTGGAGAAGGACAAACCAGTCTGCTGGATCAGAGCTGGAGAGAATCAGAACCAGACAGAAAAGTGGAGGACTCCAGCTACAGCCCTACTGGAGGGGAAGGCGAAGAGGGGGAAGCTGTTCTACCAGAAGGGGCCCCCATTAAGCAGAAAGGGGCTATGAAGACTCTGAGCCAGAGCCTTGCTGGCTGTCTGCACTGATGGACATCTACTACTGGGGGTTGGAGCCAATGCCTGCACCAGGGCTCAAAACCTCATGGGATCTTCGGGTCATGTGAGCCAGAGGAAAAAAGACCAGAACAGAAGATGAGAATATTTTCAGATTCCCTTTAGAAGACCAAGCCCCACTGTGTTGTTTTGAGGACCCAGCCTTCGGACTTGAGGGAGAAGCCACAGAAAAAGCATTAGATGACCTAGAGTGTAATTCTCGAGGACCAACTTGGCCTTCTGTTTATTGATGGCTCTGGACCCAAGCCCTCAGACAGTGCACCCACAGTCCAGGTGCAATGCTGCCAGACAAACACATATAACATGGGAGGTTGGCATAACTGTTAAGGTGTTTACATTACAGACACAAGGTGGAGGGTTTAATTCTCACATGGGGTAATTGGCTAGGCTTAGAATGCCCCACAAGGGCAGTTAACATAGTACTAACCTATGAACATATGACCCTGCACAGGCAACTGGTGCCCGCAGGCCAGACAGTTTATACAATCCTCATCCATAATGGGCAAAAAACACAGCAGACAAGAAAAAACTACCGTACTAAAATTCCAAACAAAAACAGCAACTAGGAAAAGATCCAACACACACTTATGTAAGACTACAAAGGGAAACAACCGAAGCTCATCCACCAGAAGGGAAGAAGTCGGTATGGACGACAAGTTCTGAAACCAGTCAGCAAAACCTTTCTACCTATTAACCTAACATACACAAACTAAACTAACTGAACAAGGTTCATAGGTTCATACTAGGCTATCTGCCCTAGGGCATTTATAAGCCTAGCCAGTGTGTGTTTGGCTTTCGCCACCCATTTTAAATTAATTTTGCTATGCTCTTTTTCGAGGTTAGTATACTGTGCCTCTGTCCAACAGTGACACAGAAGTGATACCCAGGGTAAACCTACATCTCCCATCCACTCAAGATTCTTCTTGAAGAGAGTCAATGAGGGACTCTGCCTAACCTAGACTGGGATTTTATTCCAGAGTGAAGGGAGCCTCTGGGTTATGAATCTGTCCCTCCAGCATGTCTTATTTATTTCAATGCTGAGGTTCAAGTCAAATGGGATTTGGATTTTCTGAGGTGCAGCATGTCCATTAATTCCGGGTTGGACATGGCTTTATACGTCAGGCACAGATTGCCTCTGAGCAGGCAGTATGCCACTGAGTAGAGCTGGAGTTTCTTCAACCGGGCAGCATATGGAATCTGTTTGAGCCCTTTGATCCTCTTGGTGAGGTACTTTTGGGGTCTTTCCAGTTGCTGCAGGTGTCTGGTAAGGTACATCCCAAAAGGGGCATTTTACTCAATTATGGGCCTGATGAGGGATGAGTAAAGAGGCACGATGACCTCCCCTGATCAAGATGTGAATCCCTCTATGATTAGGTGGGATATATAAAATGTTTTTCTAACCACTTTGGTCACGTGGTTTTCAAATGACAGATTGCTATCAACTTGGGTCCCCAGGTCCCTAATTACATCTTCCGTACTTAATGGATTACCACCTATGTGGTCATTTGTGGGCACTGTTTTTGCCAAAGGGGATGACTATACACTTTTTGGCGTTTAGCTTGAGGTCATGGCGCTGGCATCAGTTGTCTGTTTCTATAAGGCCCTTTTGTAGGATGCTTGTGTCGGCTGGAGTGTCTATTATGGCGCCTAGTTTGCAGTCATCTGCGAACTTGGTCAGCCACAGTCCTTCCATGTCGGCCTGTACCTCCGAGAAATATATACCGAACAAGAAAGGTCCCAGGACTGAGCCTTGTGGGATGCCACTTGCAACTGGTTTGGAGTCTGACATGGCTCCAGCAATTCTAACCATGTGGGTTCTGTCCTTGAACCAGTTTGCAACTGATCTAGTGACATAGGAGTTTATATTTAAGCTTCTGAGCTTATCTATAATGCCCGAGTGGGGTACACCTT
Source organism: Protopterus annectens (assembly GCF_019279795.1). Lineage (NCBI taxonomy): Eukaryota > Metazoa > Chordata > Ceratodontiformes > Protopteridae > Protopterus > Protopterus annectens. The sequence goes on along the minus strand of NC_056733.1, from coordinate 1,432,178,674 downwards.
CCCCTCGTCAATGGCCTTGGTGACTGTTTCAAAGAAATTGACCAGGTTTAAGAGGCAGGATCTGCCCTTAAAGCCGAACTGAGTAGGATCCAGTGTCTGTAGGTCCCCAATATCTTTATCTATGAGGTCCATGATGATCCTTTTCCATAGCTTTGCAGAACAAGCTAGTCAGGCTTATGGGGGGATAGTTTCCAGGATCCGTTGAGGCACCACCTTTGTGGAGAGGGACCACTGTTGCTGTACGTCACTCTTTGGGTACATATCCTGTAGTAAGGCTGAGACTGAACAGTAGTTTTATGTTTGGGTTTAGCTCTTCTTGGAGTTCATGTAGGACGCAACCTGGGACACTGTCTGGTCCCACTGATGCTGTGTTTTTTTGCTTTGGAGAGGGCGGCTCTTACCTGAGCATCTGAGATGTCGGGGGGCTGCACTCTGCTGGGATAGATATTTGCTCTTTTGGTGGTGGTGGTGGTGGGGGGGGGGGTTGCGCTGAACCGGTCAGCTAGGATGTTGGCAATGTCTGTGGGTTCGGTGTATTTTTTGTCATTTTGGACTAATTCTGAGCATATCTGGGAATTCCCACCCAGGTTCCTAATCCTGTGCAATTTTTCTCTCGAAGCTGGCCTTAGACGATTTTATGAGTGCCCGTAGTTTTTTGCTAATACTGATCAGAGATGCCTTCCCTTTTTGGGATTTTGCTCTATCATGTAGTAGCTTCTTCCTTCTATTGTATAGTTTATGGCTGGGGTCCACCAGACAGGACGCCTGCCTCTGGAGGATTGGGTCTTGGTTTTATTTGGGATTGCATGATCCATGCATTCCTGAAGGTTTTCATAGAATGCGTTTATAAAGGATTCTGCGGTCTGGGCAATATTTTCCACAGGCCCGGGGGCTTTGAAGGATTCCACCTCGGTTTTGAGGAGTGTGAAATTTGCTTTAGAGAAGTATTTCACTGTGGTTTTCTGGGCAGGGGGTGGGGTCGGGATGTGAATATCCAGTGAGATTAGTTTATGGTCTGATCTTACCAGTGAAGAATACACTTCTGGTCTGCAGCATAGAGCCCCCATGTTGGTGATTATCAGGTCCAGTATGTTTTCCCCTCTTGTGGAAGTGGTAACAAGTTGTTCCATAGAATTTGAGTTTATAAATTCTAGGAACCTTAGGGCTAGGGTGTTGGAGCTAGAGTAATGCTCTCAGTCTATGTTTGGGTATTTGAAGTTGCCCAATATAATGGTGTTTGGAGAGATCTTCATATTTTCCAGTGTTCTCAGGAAGGCCGAGTGGGGTTCCTGGCTTTGGGAGGGTGGTCTGTAGCAGGCTATAAACTGGAAGGCAGTTTTACCCACTGTTAGTTGCACATGGATAGTCTCTGATGCTTCGTGCTGTGCCACCAACCTGGAGGTGTGGGTATCTGACGAATATTGATACTCCCCCTCCTTTTGTGGTTCGGTCCAAGTTTTAGGGCCGAAAAGCATGGTATGAGGTATAACCTGGCAGTGTTGGGTGCTCTCGGGAGCCTTGAACAAGGTTTCTGTTACTGCACAGATTATCGATGTTCTCCATGCTAAGGAGAGTTTCGAGTGCGTGCATCTTGAGGTTTAGACTTCTGGCGTTGAGTAGCATTACTCTTAGCTTCTTATCCTTTGTGATACCTATGGAAGTGGGTTTGTCTTTTGAGCCTTGCCTAAAAAAGGCACTATGGGGGTGGCCAGAGCCTTTGCCAATATCCGAAAGCCCAGGGGTGACAGGTGCAAGCCGTCCCTAGCGAAGCATCGTAGCTTGTCAAGCATGTCATCCCAGGCTGACAGGCATTGGATCCCCTTTGAATGACAGCAATACTTAAGCCAATTGTTGAAATTGATCATCTTGTCTTCATATTGTGGCATCATTCTTGGTGAGGGTAAGATGTTACTCAAGGTCAGGGTTATACCGGCCTGGGCTACATGCTCAGAGAGCTCCTCTGTCTCTTTTCATGTAGTCCAGGGAGATACGTCTCAGGTCATTCACACCAGCATGGACAATGACAGAGTCATTTGTACTTACCTTGGAGTGACCTGAGTGCTTGTGTTATGAGGCGGATCCTAGCGCCCGACAGGCAGCTCACAGTGACCCTCTCCTTGTTCAGCCTGGTGAGCTGGACGTCAGTGTGCCTGACGATAGAGTCACCTATTACAAGTGTATCAGGTGTTGTTTAACCTTAAGGGCTGTGACTGTTCGGCACACTGGCTTTGTGAGCTGTGTGTTGCACGTTTTGTTTTAGGGTAGCGGTTGCTTGGGTGTCTGCTTTGGAGGTCTCTGCTGCTTAAGCAGATTTTTATTTAGAGCCTCAGAGTAGGTTTTTGTGCGTTTATGTGTTTGGTTTGCGGTCGTGGTAGGTCTATGTGAGACTGGAATTGTAGTGAGTGTGGTTTCCCTTCTCCTCCTGACTGGTTACGCTAGTAGTGAGTTGAGAGAGCTTAGCCTCCAGTTTGGCTATATGGTTGCATCTCTCACGTGTTGGAATTTGTTGGGAGGAGGAGAGGGTTGTCTGTGTACATGAGGCAGTTGTAACATTGCCTCAAGATTCTCAGATTCACCAGATGGACCGGAGAAGAGATTGACAACTGACCTTTGGACATGCTAGAATAGTATTGGGAATTCCTTTATAATTGAAAAAAAGGGCCAAAGGGGAACAAGGTACTGAAGAGGAGTTTGTGAGGGTGTATAGTGCTTTTAATTTTTTAGTGCTGACTTATATAATAGCTTTAGTGAGCAAGTGCCAGGCTTTAGAGTAGGAATAAAGTGTTTACTATGAGAACTAGATCAGTTCTAAGGGAAAAAGTGAAGAGCAGACTTTGTGCAGCCGAGAATGGTTTAAACCCAATTAAGCGGAGCTACCCAATACTGCGCTATGCGCAAAATCGTGCAAAGCCGCGCTAAATGGAAGCAAACTACATCTGAGGATTAGGGCCTGGAGTTGTGGGCAAGGGAGCCAGAGCCAACCAAGCTCAAAGTCTGAAGGAATTAATCAGTCAGATCAAAAGACCCACAGGTACTGAAGGCAGACAAAGCAGGCATCAGATTAAAAGGTAACAACCTGAAGTTAAAATTGCCTCATGTACACAGACAACCCACTCCTTCTCCCACAAAACACAAATACATGTGAGAGATGCAACTATATAGCCAAACTGGAGGCTGAGCTCTCTCAACTCAGGACTGGCAAGACCAGACAGGAGGAGAAGGAAACCACGCACACCACAAACCCAGTTTCACATAGAACTATCACAACTGCAAAACAAACACATAAACACGCAAAGACATACTCGGAGGCACTGATCAAAAATCTACCAAAACTACAGAGGCCTCCAAAGCAGACACCCAAGCAACTGCCACCTCAAGACATAAGACATGCAACACATAGTTCTCAAAGTCAGTGTGCTAAACAGTCACAGCCCTTAAGGCCAAACACAATGCCAGACACACTTGTTATAGGTGACTCCATAGTCAGACACACTGACGTCCCACAAACCAGACTGAACAAGGAAAAGATCACAGTAAGCTGCCTGTCAGGCGCTAGAATCTGCCACAACACAAGCACTCAGGTCACTCCACAGCAAGTACAAGTATGACTCAGTCATTGTCCATGCCGATGTGAACGACCTGAGACGTACCTCCCTGGACTACATGAAGAGAGACAGAGGAGCTCTCAGATTATGTAGCCCAGGCCGGTATGACCCTGACCCTGAGCAGTATCCTACCCTCACCAAGAATGATGCCACAATACAGAGACAAAATGATCAGCTTTAATAATTGGCTTAATTACTGGTGTCATTCTAAGGGGATCCAATGTCTGTCTGCCTGGGATGACATGCTTGACAAGCCACGCTGCCAAGGGACGGCTTGCACCTGTCACCCTGGGCTTCCGGATATTGGCAAAGGCTCTTGCCACCCCATAGTGCCCTTTTTAGGCAAGGCTCAAATGATAAACCTACCGCCCTAGAAAACAAAAATGGAGAAAAACTAAGGGTAATACTGCTCAATGCCAGAAGTCTAAACCTCAAGATGCACACCCTCAAAGCCCTCCTCAGTATGTAGAACATCGATGTCTGTGCTGTGACAGAAACCTGGTTCAAGGCTCCTGAGAGCACCCCAGCACTATCAGGTTATACCTCATATCATGCGTTCCGGCCCCAAAATCCGGACCGAACCACAAAAGGAGGGGGAGTATCCATATTCATAAAGGATACCCGCACCTCCAGATTAGTGGCAACGCACGAAGCATCGGAGACCATCCAGGTGCAATTAACCATAGGTAAAACTGCCCTACAGTTTGTAACATGCTACAGACCACCTTCTCAAACTCAGGAAACCCACACAGCCTTCCTGAAGACACTGGAGAGTATGAATGTCTCTCCAAACACCATCATATTGGGTGACTTCAACTACCCAAACTTAGACTGGGAACATTACACAAGCCCCAACACCCTAGCCCAAAGGTTCCTTGAGTTCATAAACTCAAATGCTATGGAACAACTAGTCACCATTCCCACAAGAGGAGAAAATATACTAGACCTGATCACAAACATGGGGACAAAATGCTCCACACCGGAAGTATATCCCTCATTGGTGAGATCAGACCATAAATTAATCTCACTGGAGATCCACATCCCGCCCCACCCCAGCAAAAAGACCACAGTGAAGAACTTCTCAAAAGCAAACTTCACACTTCTTAAGACTGGAGTGGTATCCTTCAAGGCCCCCGAGCCAGTGGAAACCACAACCCACGCTGCTGAAACCCTTACAAATGCCTTCTACGAGCACCTCCAGGAATGTATGGATCAAGGAATCCCTAATGAAATCAAGACCCTTTCCACCAAAGGCAGGCGCCCGGTCTGGTGGACTCCAGCCATAAACAAACTCTACAACAAGAGGAGAAAGCTACTACATGACACAGCAAAATCCCTAAATGGGAAGGCATCTCTGATCAATACTAGCAAAAAACTACGATCACTCAAAATCATCCAAGGCCAACTTTGAGAGAAAAATCACTAATGACACAAAAGACAATCATAAAGCCTTCTTTAGCTATGTTAGAAACCTGGGTGGAAACTCCCAGATATGCTCAGAATTAGTCCAAAATGATAAAAAAAAATCACTGAACCCACAGACATTGCCAACATACTGGCAGACAGGTTCAGTGCAAATTTCTCCCCTCCCCCCCAAAAGGAGAAATATCTATCCCACCAGAGTCTAGCCTCCCAAACATCTCAGATGCCCAGGTGAGAGCTGCCCTCTCTAAAGCAAAAAACACAGCATCAATGGGACCGGAAGGTGTCCCCGGCTGTGTGCTACATGAACTCAATGAGGAACTAAACCCACACATAAGGCTGCTGATTAATCTTAGCCTTACTACAGGATACGTACCCAAAGAATGGCGTACGGCAACTGTGGTCCCACTCCACAAAGGCGGTGCTTCTACGGACCCTGGAAATTACCGCCCCATAAGCTTGACGAGCCTAGTCTGCAAAGCTATGGAGAGGATCATAACGGAACGCATAAATAAAGACATTGGGGACCTACAGACACTGGATCCTACCCAATTTGGCTTTGTCAAGGGCAGATCCTGCCTCTTGAACTTGGTCGACTTTTTCAAAACAGTCACTAAGGCCATTGATGAGGGTAAGGCAGTTCACACAGCCTACCTTGACCTAGCAAAAGCATTCGACACAATACCCCACTCGGGCATCATAGAAAAGCTCACCAGCTTAGATGTAAACCCATATGTCACAAGATGGGTTGCAAACTGGCTCAAGGACAGAACACACAGGGTTAGAGTTGCTGGTGCCATGTCAGACTCTAAGCCGGTCACGAGCAGTGTCCCACAGGGCTCAGTCCTGGGCCCCCTCTTGTTCGGGATTTATTTTTCTGAAGTGCAGGCAAACATAGGGGGATTGTGGCTGACAAAATTTGCAGATGACTATAAACTGGGCACCATAATTGACACTCCATCAGACACAGACATCCTCCAGAAAGGTCTCATAGAAATGGATAACTGGTGCCAGAGCCATGGCCTTAAGCTAAATGCCAAAAAATGTACAGTCATACCCTTTGGGAAAAACAAGGTAACCCCTAATTACCACATAGGTGGTAATCCATTAAACACGGAAGATGTTATCAGGGACCTGGGGACCCAAGTTGACAGTAACCTCTCTTTTGACACTCACATTGCCAAAGTGGTTAGGAAGACCTTCTACATTGCCCACCTGATCATGAAGGGATTCACATCCAGATCAGGAGAGGTCATTGTACCCCTGTACTCTTCACTTATCAGACCAACGATCGAGTAAAACGCCCCATTCGGAATGTACCTTACCAGACACCTGCAGCAGTTGGAAAGACCCCAAAGGTTCCTCACCAAAAGGATAAAGGGGCTCAAACATATGTCATACGATGCCCGACTGAAGAAACTCCAACTCTATTCAGTTGCATACCGTCTGCTCAGAGGTGATTTGTGCCTGACATACAAGGCCATGTCCAACCCAGAATTAATGGACATGCTCCACCTCAAAAAATCCAAATCCACCAGAACCACGAGAGCAAGAGACTTAAACCTCAACACGGATATAAATAGGACGTGCTGGAGGGACAGATTCATCACCCAGAGACTCCCTACACTATGGAACAGAATCCCAGTCCATGTGAGGCAGAGCCCCTCACTGACTCTGTTCAAGAGAAATCTTGATGAGTGGATGGGAGATCGTAGGTTTACCCCGGGAATCATCTCTGTATCACTGCTGGACAGAGGCACAGCAAACTAATGGGTATAGTATTCTCATCCTAAGGGGTGGTGAAAGCCACACACACTCTGGCTAGGCTTATAAATGCCCTAGGGCAGATAGCCTAGTATGAACCTATGAAAGTTACTTTGAAATAGTTGGCTTTGATACCTGCTATCCCTTTTCACTTTACAAGAAATGAAAAGCCGAACAGAAGTTCTGAAAGATTCTTTTCTCCCAAGATAGTACCCATGCTGCCTGCGGACATCGATAGTATGAAGTACCCTTTCTCCCTCAATTTTGAGTTCAAGGAAGAACATAGGAAGCTGGACAGCTTAGTTTAAAGTAAACTCTGAGATCACTTAAAACATAAAAAAATATTAGTTTTCAAAGAAACCTTGCCACTAAGGAAAATGAGATAAGTTAGTCACACCATAACTGCTTGCAACTTGAGATACTCTTTTTGCAGAGGTCAAATTAATCAGTAAAAAACTGTCTTCCGTGTTAAGAACCTCAAGTCATCCAGCTAGTTCAGTTCAAATGGGCGAAGTGTTAGCTTCTATAGCACAAAATTGAGATCCCAGGGAGGAGACAGTTTTCTTGGAGGCTGCTTATGTAATAACCCTTTCAAAAACATGATACAAGAATGCCTTGACAGAAGGGGATCCATGGACAGAAACACTGAAATGGAAAATAAATTATCCTTAAAAGAGAAATAAAACAGGCCATAGAAAAACAAGTAAAACTAGCCCTGAATGGGTGCTTGTTATGCTGTCAACCAGCAAACCTTTTCCACTTGCTTACATACAATTTTCTAGCAGCAAGCTGTACAGGTTACATCCTGCATACTTAATGCCTCCCATTAGTATATGATGCACATCCTCAGTAAACAAGGCATTAAAAGGTATTAAAACCCTATTATCCAGGCAGTCAGTGGAAGCTGTTTGGGGATGGAATGTATTCCAGATCTTGTGACAGACCCAGTCTGTGAGGAAGCTTGAGATAATTGCCCCTGTTCAGTTCCAAAAGGGAGAACCACTACTGCCTGGGCAAAAACATTATCACCATAATGATACTGTGGTATTCCTTCTGAATCTCAGACGTATCCATGGTATCAGTGGAATGGGTGGAAAAGCATACAGAAACATTCTTGCCAAAGGAAAAAGAAAAGCAGTCTTCCCGGTCTTCTTGCAAAGTGGTCTGGAGCAAATTTTGCCAAATGATTGTTTAGAGGCAAAATGAAAGAACTACCTACAGATGGATCAAATCTTTGAAGACACCTAATCTAGATCCCATTTGGAAGATTCTGCCTTTGCCCTGCTCAGCTTGTCCGCCACAGTTTTGGTCTGGCAGAATTCAGGAAGCCTATACAGTGCGACTGCGCTGTAAAACTATATCCCATACTAACAAGTATGCACAGGGAGTAAGCCATGGTTCCCCCTTGCTTATTTACGTACCACATCACTATGATATTGTCTATAAGAAGTGATCATGAAGACTAAATAGGATTTAGACAGTTAAATTCCTTCATAAGGACAAGCACCTTTTTATGTTTATGTGCATGTGCCTGTCCATCATACTAGATCCCTTGCACTTGTACACTGAGTGGCACCGCTCTCCAAGCAAAGTCCAAGGTATCAGAGGTGACTGACTGCTTTGGAGCAGATGGGGAGAAATGGAGACCTGTAATCAGCTTTGGAGCAAAAGGGGAGAAAGAGACCCAGATTCGTGGATATTTGATGTCTCTTCCAACAAATACCAGAACTGGAATCTGAAAAGATAATGGTTGTTGGTTCTGAGACCAGAGAGACTTCAGGCACCATTGTATCTTTATGTAGTGTCTTCGCCAGAGGTAAATTAAAATAAGAGGCTATGAAACCCAGAATCCAGAGGTTTTCCCCTCAGTGACTGAAGTCTAGAGTGGACAACCCCTGGAACAAAACTAAATATACATCTATTTTTTTTTCTGTTAAAGAAAATTTCTTTGTACTGAGGTGTCACACAGACCTGCTAGGAGAACAATCCTGTGTAGTGGTGTCAAAAAGTCTTTTGGGTGTTATCTTGGAATCCCAACTTGCATAAGAGATTTCTCACCCAGACGAGAGACTCCTGACACTGAGAACTACTCTGCAAAGATAAGCAAATCATTGTAATATGGGAAAATGCAGATACACTGTAGCCTGGAGTTGACACTTTTGAAAGCACCATAGATATCCTTCTATTCACTTGAGGAATATCCTCCACCAGGAGGCAACCAGATGTCTGCCAGTATACAAAAATAGTCACTACTGTAGGGTACATGGAACGTTGCGTGTAGGCTGTAGTCAGACGTAGGCCATAAAAGGGACATCTGCACATACCATCCTCAAA
>NC_056733.1:1432139549-1432164549 GCF_019279795.1 Protopterus annectens | reverse complement strand
TTAGTCACAGAGGTAGTGGGTTAGTCAGGGTTAGTGCAAGGGCATAGCCAGTGTGTTCCAAGGTATATTTTGAGTTTTTGTTTGAAGTGGGGTAGGGAAGGAAGTGAAGTAAGATCACTAGGTAGAAGATTCCAGTATTTCCCAGTTGTATTTGAGAAGAGAGAGTTTCCTGCCATGTTGTTAGACTTACTAAGTAGATGTTTGAGCATAACATATTAAGATTTTTATATGGAGTAATTAGGTCTGACAGTATAGGAGTGTTTGTTAGGCTGGTTTGAGGATCTTATGAGCGATGGTAAGTTGGTTAAAATAAAGCTGATTTTGCAGTTCAAGCCATCCTAGCTGCTTTAGATTCTGACAGTGCTGAGTTCTAAAGCGATTACCAGTAGTAAATCTGGCAATGTTATTGTAAGATGTAGTTAAAGAAGATTCTTCTTGGATAGGTTGGTTTAACTAAGCTAGAGATGAAAATATCTCAACTAGGGTAAGAGTCGGCTGCTTCAAAAGGGGCATCTCAAATGAAGGTGAAAAGGCTTAAACATTCTGAGATAACAATTCTGGAAGTCAAAATTAGTAGTAGTTATGTACTTAACATAACTTGGCATCTGTGTTGTCCATTTTCATTCTGATAGGTTATGGATCCAACCCTCAAGACGCATTTTCAAGACCTGGATCCTAGTCTTGAGCTCCTCCCTCTACCCATAATGCTATATACCACCCCCAACACCTCAGATCAAGTTTGCTGCCATAGTGCCCACTGAATTACATACACAAGAGAGTGAGGGGTCCAAATAGTAAGTTCAGTCGGAAAGTAAGAGCATTTTTGCTGAAACTGAAATCAAGTATTGGGGAGCACCTTCGCAAGGTGGACCCGGTTTTTCACAAAACCTCACCAAGATGACACGGATATATAAAATGATTTAATACAACATATATCATGGACATAAGTCGGTTAAACATTAAAAAAATAGCTGGGGGCACAAGACCTAGGATAAAAAAGTGCCCATTCCTGGTAGGCACACTGGTGCACACACTGGAAAGGATGACCATGTAGAATCCTCAAACTACAGACACACTCCTACAATGGGGCCGGGCCCGGCCCAGCCTAGGGGGAGGATGCCCCCCTCTCGTTGTAGAAGGCAGTAGTCCACAAAAATCACAAAAAACTGATAAGCCACAGAACATGCATGTCACCACTGCTAGTCTGCCTTGCCCTTAACCCATTAAGCTTCTACTGAACAGCTTAAGCCATGGCTATAATTTGGCTCCTAGAAAACAACCAATTCTAAAGACTTTGCATTTTCTCTGTCGATGATTTAAAATTGTATAGCTCATCAGATGAGGAACTGAAAGTACAACTACAAGTTGTCAAAATTTTTCAGATATAACAATGTCATTAAGTCTTGATAAATGTGCAAAAGCGACCTTTAAAGCAGGAAAACTGCGGCACCAGGAAAGCATCAGTTTCGGGCAAGAATGTGATGAAAAAGAACTTGAGTAAGAGGAAGTGCATAAATATTTGGGAATTAAGGACAAAAAAAACGTGAACTGCAAAAACACTTAGTAAGGAATGCTTTAGAAGACAAATTAATCCTGAAAAAGTACAGTTGTGTACACTTACCATAAAAGTAGATTTTCAAGTGTATTCGCTGTTGCAGTCAGTACATTTGGGTTATCCTGCTGGCAGGTTGCCCTCAGTCAGCCTGAATTCCAAAGTCTTGGGTCCTGCGTCGGTTGCTGTCACCTCTTCCCTGACATCAGGGGTATAAAAGATGCAGCAGACGCCATTTTCTTCAGTTTTTCTTGCCCCAGATGTCAGGTGCCCCCAAAAGGGTAGGCTAAAAATATGCAAATAAAACATACATGCACCAAAATAAGCTTTACCTTCATCTATAAGCAAATACACCACCTAGGTTGTATAGATTAGAGAAGTAAAGATAAGTTCCAGCAAAAGTAAGGGGGATGGCAGGTGGGTAACCTGGACTGCAAAAGTGAATACACTCAAACATCTACATTTATGTTAAGTGCACACACCTGTACTATGTTCTTCGTGTCTCACTGTTGCCGACATTTAGGTTTGGTTCCAAAGCTATGGTTGGAGAGGCTAGAGCTAAACAGCATTAGGAGCGGCTATGAGGCCCTGCAGAACGGCAGTGGCAAAGCCTGCCCTGGATTTAGAGTGAAGAGGCAGATTGTAATGTTTTGTAAAGGTATGCATTGAACTCCAAGTAGCAGCCTCTAAAATGTCTTTGGTTGGTACTCCCCTGAGAAAAGCTGCAGAAGTGGCTGCAGCTCTGGTTGAATGTGGCCTAATGCCCTTAGGCACTGGTTTGCCTTGCCTTGATGTGAGTAACAGAAACGAATGCAGTGACCTATCCACTTTAAAATAGTCTGCTTGGAGATGGCTTTTCCTTGTGATGCTGCAGCATATGCCACTAGTAACTGTTCTGTCTTTCTAAAAACTTTAGTTTTGTCCAGGTAGAATCCAAGTTGTCTGTGTACGTCCAAAGAATGTAGAATTTTCTCCCCCTTGTTCTGTGGATTTGGATAAAAAGTTGGCAAATTAATAGTTTGGTTAAGGGCTACACAGGATACCACCTTAGGCATAAATGTAGGGTTTGTTCTCAGGGAGACCCTGTCTGGATAAAAATTGATAAAGGGTTCCAAAGCCATGAGAGCCTGTAGCTCTGAAACTTGTCTTGCAGAAGTTATTGCTAGGAGCAGAGCTGTTTTCCAAAATAGGAATTTTATATCTGCAGTAGCAGCTGGCTCAAAAGGAGGCAAGGTGGGTTTTTCCAAGACCTAATTGACGTCCCATGCAGGTATTGGCGTTTTCCTTGGAGGCCTTAAGTTTTTGGCTCCTCTGAGGTACTGCCTTAATAAAGGATGAGAAAAAGTGTGGTGGCTCTGTATTGTAATGAGCCGAAATGGCACAGGCATGGGATTTTAATTGATGAAAAAGATAGGTCTTTGTCCAACATCTGTTAAGTACTGCAAAATCTGAGGAATGTTTGGGACAGCTGTGTCAGTTCCTTGAGCTTGGTTCCAAGCATAAAATCTCTTCCATTTCCCAGCATAGGATTTTCTAGTACTAGGCCTTCTGGCTTCTAAAATGACATCCATCACAGCTTTACTGAGGTGTGGTTTGTATGGCTACATTATCCGCCATGCTGCCAGGTTTAGAGTCCTGAGTTGGCTGTGCAGAATCTGATTGTTTTGCTGGGACAGATGAGGTTATTGAGGTAAGGTCCAGGCCGGGCATTGGGACAAGTTCCTTAAGCCCGGCTACCAGTACTGGTGTGGCCATTCTGGGGCAATCAGAATCATTTTTGGTTTCTCCTGTCTGACCTTTAAGAGTACTTTGGGGAGGAGAGGCACTGGAGGAAAGGCATACACTGATAGGTCTGTCCAGTTGAAAGATAAGGCGTCCACTTTCCAAGCTTGTCTATGATAAGTCCTTGTGCAGAATCTTTTTAGTCGATTGTTGTGAAGGGAAGGAAATAGATCTACGTCCAGGCGCCCTCATTTGTTATCATGCTGAAGACTTGTGGATCCAGGTGCCACTCGTGGGGATCCATGAGGTTTCTGCTTAGTTTGTCTGCCAGAGTATTTTCCTTTCCTGGCAGGAATTGTGCCTGCAAATGAACTTGGTAAGTCAATGCTGTGTCCCATAAAGCCATGGCTAGTCTGCAAATGGGGGTAAGAATGAGTGCCTCCTTGCTTGTTTATGTACCACATGACCGTGGTGTTGTCCGTCTATCAGCAGTTGTCCCAGATGAAGTAGGTCCTTGAAGGTTGTCAGGGCATTTTGAACAGCTAACATCACTTTTTGATTGGTATGTAGATGGTTTTGGTTTGTGGACCAGGTGCCCTGAATGTTTCTTCCTGCCATGTGTGCCCCCCAGGCATAATCTAATGCATCCATCGTTAGGCTCTGCTTGGCTGGGGGTAGTGAGAATGGCTATCCCTTGTTTTGGTGACAAGCCTTTGCCCACCATCGAAACTTCTGTTGCAAGCAGGGAATGAGAATAATCACTGTTTCAAGGCTGTGGCAATGTGTCCAGACACTTTTTAGGTACCACTGAATTTTCTTCATATGCAGTCTTGCATATGGTATTAGTAAGATGCAGGATACCATGAAGCCCAAAGCCTGCAGAAATTTTCTTGCAGATAACTGGGCCTTAGTTTCCATTTCCTTGAAATAGGTAGTCAGTTGCCTTTGTTTGTCTGGAGTGAGATAAGCCATCTGGGCAGTTTTATTTAAGCTTGCACCCAGGGAATATTATCTCTTGAGAGGGTGCTAGTTCTGATTTCTTTTTGTTGACTGTGTACCATAGGCATGTTAAAAGTTTTTTCACTAACGTCAGATGCTGTAGTAGAATGTCCCTGTTCTCTGCTTGAATGAGGCAGTCGTTCAAGTAAGGATATATTTGTTTTCCTCTGTCTGCAGTAAGCAATTACTGGTGCCAGGCACTTTGTGAATACCCTGGGTGTAGTAGATAAGCCAAAGGGCAGTGCAGAGAATTGGTAATGCTTTGAGCCAGCCTTGAATCTGAGGCATCTTCTGCATGATTGTCTGATTGGGACATGCAGGTATGCCTCTTAAGTCTAAAGTGACAAGCCAAGCCTTGCTGCCCAGCATGGGCAGAAGCCGCTGCAAGGTCAATATCTTGAATTTTGAAATATCCAGTAAAGTATTTAGAATAGAAAGGTCCAGTATTGATCTCCATGCATTGTCCTTTCTGGGTACCAAGAACAGTCGAGTAAAATCCTTGTCCCTGCTCTTGCTGTGGCACTTGTTGAATAGCCCTCATGTCCATGAGTGCTGCAACTTGTTTTTCAGCCTCTGCTCATTGATTTTTTGGCAGGTCTGGCCAGCCGTTTGTCCTTGGCAGGGTATGGAAGTGACACTTGTAGCCTTGTGACACTGTCTAGAACCCATTTGTCCTGGGTTATAGTGTGCCAATTTTAGAAAAAGTTAGTTTTCTCCCCCAAGAGTGCTGCCAGAAGACAAGTGCTTGGTGTAAGCAGGAGGAAGTCATTGGGACTGTTTCCTATATGGTTGTGATTCGTCTTCTCCACCTCTGGAGGTAGAAGCACCCCATTGCTTAGACCTGTAGGAACCTTGCAGCTGTGATCTGCATCTAGGGCGTCTGGATCTGCCCCTTTGAGGTCTGTCTGAGACTGAAAAGGACCAATTCTTGGTTGGCCAGTGTCTGCTAAATCTAGGTAGCTGTACCTGTAAGAAATCCTTGACCGTTTGCATAGATTTAGCTTTGTCCTCCATTTTCTTTAACACCTCTTCTGCTTTAACACCAAGCAAGGTACGTTGTAATGGAGCATCTAATAATTTTGCTTTAACATTATCAGGCAGATTTTGTTCTTTTAACCAAGCATGCCTCCAAATAACAGGACCCGTAACAGCGGCCCTGCAGGAGGCCTCTACAGAATCAAAACCACACTGCAAAGTATGCTTTCCAACTTGTTCTGCTGCATGCAATAAATCCTGCATCTGCACACTTATAATTTACCATCATTTTCTGTTTAAGCAGTGTCATGACATATTGCTGATATTTGAGCATATGAAACTGGCAATTTAAGGCCCTTATAGCTAAGGTAGCAGATGTGCAAATCTTTTTTCCCCATCTACCCAGTACCCTAGAATCCCTGTCAGAGGGGGTAGGGTTTTTCACAGTGGAAGCCTTAAACCCTTTGGGACTCTTGAGAAATAGTTTCTGGGTCTGCAGTAGGGTTTCTGAAAAGAAATTTATGAGATTCAGGGACCCTGTAGTACCTGTCCGGCTTAACAGGAGCTGGAGGTAAGGGGTCAGACTAGACTCTGAGAACACATCACTTACGTCTAACAGGTGGAACAGCTACAGGCCAGTGTTGAGGTAGTAAAAGGAAGTCTCTGAGCCTATTCTTAGATTCTGAAAAATCTTGGCTCTCATAGTTTAAGTGCTCCCTCATGGCATTCAAGGTTTCCCCAAAAGAGTAGTCCTCAGGAGGAGAAGCTGAAGGAACTGACTCTTCAGCATCAGAATCCTCATAGGGGGAGGAGAGAGTATTCCTGATCAGAAGAGGAATCAGACGAAATGGAAACCTGATCTGAAGATTCATGGTGTGTATCTTGCCTAGGCCTCTTATCAGGAGGGGGGATGGGAACCCCTGAACAAGGTAATTAAGTTTTCGGCCATTTTGAGCATCTGTTCTTTGGGCATGGAGGCCCGTCCGTGTGGCTGGTGAACTTGTTACTTTGCATTTAAAGGTGTTTTAGTCTTTGCCTTTGAAGTCGGTTTAATATACAATTGTTTAGGTCTGAATACACCTTCAGAAGCCTATGCCTGCTCAGCGGCTCCGGACCCATCTGAAGGAATAACCTCGGAGGCTCCAATACCTTGAGTTTCCAGCGGCTTGGCCGACTCCACGTGGGAGACTGTAGCGGCCTGCAACTCTAAAGTAGCAGGAGTCAGGGGCTACGAAAGCGCCTCACTGAGAACCGGCGACTTGCTTAGGAGAAGCTTTGTCAGTTTTGGACCTCGGTTGCCTGTCTTTCTTTTTCTTTGCATTTTTTGTTAACTCCGGTAGTCGGATGGCTATCAGACGACATTGTATAATTAAATCTTCGTCCAAAATAGCTTAATGCAAAATCGTACTGACGCTTAATAGTGCATTGGTTAAACCTAGCACAAAACAGACAACTAGAAACGTCGTGGTCAGGGCCTAGGCAAGAAATACAGTAAGAATGAAAGTCCTTATGAGGTATTTGCTTCCTACAAGAAATACAATTATTAACTTTCTGACATCGGTCTGGAGCAAGAAAAAAGTTCCCCTCAACGGGGTACTTGGCTTTTAATGAAGACTTCAGATCTGAAACTCTAACACGAAAATCTCAGGAGTCGGCTGACCGGCACTTATGAAAGTACAGTTTTGTACCTACCATAAATGTAGATGTCCGATAGATATGCAACTGCAGTCATAACATATGGGTTGTCCTGCCTCAGGCAACCCTCGGTCGGCCGGATTCCACAGTCTGGGTCCGACGTCGGCTGATGTCGCATTTCTCTCAGACGTCAGAGCGGCTGGAGTACATAAGCATCAGCCGACTCCAATTTCTTCAGTGTTTCTTGCCCCAGATGCCAGGTGCCCTCCAAGGAAGGCTGTAATCAAATTGGAAGACAAAAACAGGATTCCAGACAAATAAGTAAGCAATAAACAGATACACCATAACAGATATCCCCAGCTAAGAGAAACAGGGATAGGAGTGGACCCAAGGCATAGAGAGGTATGGAGGGAGGGAAAATCCGACTGCAGTTGCATATCTATCGGACATCTATATTTATGGTAGGTACAAAACTGTACTATGTCCTTCAAGAATGCAACTGCAGTCATAACATATGGGTTGAATACCATAGCTTAGCTGGGGGAGGAGGAATGCTCTAGGAAAGAGATGGTGTAGCAATCAAACCCTGCAGGACTGCCGAAGCAAAGCCTGCTCTGGATCTGGAGTATAAAGGGAGATTGTAGTGTTTGGAGAATGTATGCACGGAGCTCCATGTAGCAGCTTCTAGAATGTCTTTTGTAGCAACCCCTCTTAAGAAAGCTGTAGAGGTGGCTGTAGCTCTGGTGGAGTGTGGTCTGAAATGGGCTGGAACATTCTTCCCATGGAAGGAATAACAAAATCTGATGCAATGTCCAATCCATTTTGAAATAAATAGTCTGTTTGGAAATTGCTTTTCCTTGTACTCCAGGGGCGTAAGCTACAAAAAGCTGATCAGACTTCCTACTGGTCTTGGTTCTGTCCAGGTAGTAGCGAAGCTGTCTGTGAATGTCCAAGGTATGCAACAGTCTTTCCCCTTTGCTCTCAGGATTGGGGAAGAGAGTAGGCAGGTGAATAGCTTGATTTAAAAAAAACCTAGATACCACCTTTGGCATAAAAGTAGGGTTGGTTCTTAAGGAGACCCTGTCTCTGTGAAAGATTATGAACGGTGGTATTGCCATTAGGGCCTGTAGTTCCAAAACCTTTCTTGCTGAGGTAATTGCCAACAGGAAAGCTGTCTTCCATGAGAGAAATTGTAAGTCCACTGAAGCTGCTGGCTCAAAGGGAGGTAGAGTCAGTTTTTCTAGGGCAAAGTTGAGGTCCCAAGCTGGCACTGGAGCCTTTCTTGGTGGCTTAATGTTCTTGATTCCCCTGAGGAATTGCCTTAAAGGATGTGAAAACACAGGCGGATCAGTGTTATATCTAGCTGAAATAGCTGAAGCATGTATCTTTATGGAAGAATATGAGAGTCCATTCTGTAGCATATCTGCCAAATATTCCAGGATGAGTGGGATGTTCAATAATGATGCATCATGTCCCTTGCTGGTATTCCAAATACTGAATCTCTTCCATTTTGCTAAGTAAACCTTTCTGGTGGATGGTCTTCGAGCTTCTGTTAATATCCGCTGAACTTCCTTGGAGAGAGATAGATTGAGGTTATTCATGGGATCTCCCAGGCTATTAGCTGCAGCGTCTGAAGGTTTGGATGCACTGTTTTGAAGTTGTGTTGAGTCAAAAGTAGGGGCCATTGGGGAAGAGCCCACTTCTTGTTTTGACATATGCTGTGTAGTAGTGGATACCAGTGTTGTCTTGGCCAGTCTGGAGCTATTAGGATCCCCTTGGTCCTCTCTACTTTGATCTTTAGTAATACTGTGGTCATCAGTGGCAGAGGTGGGAATGCATAGATTTTTAGGAAGTTCCAGTTGAATGAAAGAGCATCTATTTTCCAAGCTTGTGGATGGTATGTCCTTGAACAGAATTTTTGTAGATGATGGTTGAGGTGGGAGGCAAATAGGTCTACTTCTGGCCTGCCCCATGTCGAGGTGAGTTGTGTGAAGATTTTCGGATGTAACCTCCACTCATGTGGATCTATGAAATTCCTGCTTAGGCTGTCCACCAGCACATTGTCTTTGCCTGAACAAACTGGGATTGCAACTGTATGTTTAGGCTCAGTGATTTTTCCCAAAGATTCATTGTCGGTCTGCAAAGGGGGTAAGAATAGGTGCCCCCTTGCTTGTTTATGTACCACATCACAGTGGTGTTGTCTGTCCGTATCAGTAGATGGCCTTGCTGAAGTTGTTGTCGAAAGGCCTTGATGGCATGCATTACTGCCAGCATTTCCTTTTGGTTTATATGCAGATGTGTTTCCTTTGGAGACCATTGTCCTTGTATACATCTGCCCTCCATGTGCGCCCCCCATCCAAGGTCTGAGGCGTCTGTGGTCATGGTCTGTGTTATCTGAGGTTTTTTGAATGACATACCTGTGTTTGCCTGGCTTACCGAGGCCCACCATAGGAATTCCTTTTGTAGGCATGGAATGAGCGGTATGGTTGTCTCTAGGTTGTTGCTGTGCTGAGACCATATGCTTTTTAGGTACCATTGAAGCTTTCTCATGTGTAGTCTTGCTAATGGAACCAGAAGAATGCAGGATGCCATGTAACCCAGGGCCTGTAGGAATCTCCTTACAGTCATCTGGGTGAGTTTTGCCAAACCTTTGAAATAATGAGTTAACTTCTCTTGCTTGTCTTCTGTCAGGTAAGCCATTTGAGAGGCTGTGTCTAGACTGGCTCCTAAGAAGGTTATTTGCTGGGATGGCTGAAGTCTTGACTTTTAGAAGTTGACTGTGTATCCCAGAGCCTGTAGCAATTGTATGACATAGTTCAAGTTTTTTGTCAAAATCGATTTGTCGTCCGCTTGTATGAGGCAGTCGTCCAGGTACGGGTAAATTTGGATCCACTGGAGCCTGCAATGAGCAATTACTGAAGCCAGGCATTTTGTGAATACTCTGGGCGCAGTAGATAAGCCAAATGGCAATGCTGAGAATTGATAATGCTCTGGCCCTGCAAGAAATCTGAGGTATCTTCTGCAGCTGTGTCGGATAGGGACATGCAGGTATGCCTCCTTGAGGTCCAGAGTAATCAGCCAAGACCCCCTGCCCAGCATGGGAAGGAGTTGCTGCAGAGTCAGCATTTTGAACTTTGGTACTATGAGAAAAGTGTTTAATGCGGACAAATCCAGTATTGGTCTCCATTGAGTTTCTTTTCTTGGAACAAGGAACAGTCTTGAGTAAAACCCCTGGCCTTGTTCTTGTTGTGGAACTCTTTCTATTGCTTTGATCTGAGCAAGCAGAGAAATTTGCTTGATAGCCTCTGCCCTCTGGTTTTGTGGTAGGTTTGGCATGCCTTGTTTTCTTGGTAAGGTATGAAAGTGGAACCTGTAACCTTGGTCTATAATGTCCAAAATCCATTTGTCCTTTGTCAATCTGTGCCAATTGTCTGAAAACAGAGATAATTTTCCCCAAGGAGCTTCTATTTTCTCCTTGGTCAGCGGAAGTAGAGGAAAGTCATTGAGATTGTCCCTGTGGGGCAGGGGAGACCCCTGTGTCACTTCTTTGGTTTGTTGGTTGCCATTGTCGTCCCCTGTAAGAACCTCTGTATTGTCCTCTTCCTCGGCCACGCCTGTTTTTACCCCTTTGAAATCTTTCAGGATTAGGAAAGGACCAGTTTTTAGAAGGCCAATTCCTGCTGAATCTGGGTGGCTGAATCTGGAGGAAATCTTTGACAGTCTGAACTGATTTTGCTTTTTCCTCGATAGACTTTAACACATCTTTAACATTAGCACCAAAAAGCTTGTTCTTTTCCAAGGGTGCATCAAGAAGTTTTGCCTTAACATAATCTGGTAGAGGTTGTTCTTTTAACCATGCATGTCTACGAATGACTGCCCCTGTCATAGCTGCCCTACATGAAGCTTCCAATGCATCATATCCACACTGCAGAAAGTGATTGCTGACTTGCTGAGAATTATGTACAGCTTCCTGCAAAGACTTCCTGTCTAAAGGTTCAGGAGAGGCCAATGTTTTCTGTAAATCATCTAACAGGTAATCCTGATATTGAAACTTATGAAAGAGGCAATTCAGAGCTCTCATGGTTAAAGTAGTGGAGGTGTAGACCTTTTTCCCCAATCTCTCTAATGACCTAGCTTCCCTGTTGGAAGGCAAAGGAGTTTTGGAGGTGGATGCTGAAACCCCTTTAGGTCCCTGAGAAATAGTTTCTAAATCAACAGCATGGGCCCTAAAGAAATGGGAATGCGTTTCTGGGACCCTATAATATCCGTCTGGCTTGGCTGGAGCAGGAGGAAGAGTATCAGGGGTAACACTGGAGTCAGAGGATAGGTCATCCAAAACATCAAGCACAGGAGGTATAGCCAGGGGCCTGTGTTGGGGCTTTTTAAGGAAGGTTCGAAGGCGCTTTCTGGAATCAGAATATTCCTGGCCTTGCCACTTAAAAAGTTCCCTCATGGAATGCAGAACTTCCCCAAAAGAAATATCCTCAGGAGGGGAGGCCGAGGGGATGGAATCCTCTGCATCAGAGTCCTCATAGGTCTGGAAGAGCTCTTCCTGGCCATCAGAGTGAACAGAGTCCTCAGAATCTTCATCTGAAGGGATAGGGTCAGAGGGTTCAACCCGGGGCCTCTTATCAGAAGGAGGCTGGGATCCTCTCTCAGGATGGGCCTGTGAACCTCTAATCATAGAAATTAAGTCTGCGGCCATAGTCATGATTTGTGTTTCAGGAGTAGGCTGAGGTATGGCTTTAGCAGGAAGGTGCTTGGTCTTGCTGGCTGCCTTAGCACATGTGTAGGCCTTAATAGAGATGGCCATAGGAGGCCTAGCAGATCCACGTGCAGGAGTGACCTTATCTACAGCAATGGTCTCGGGCATTTCCTCGGTTTCAGTATCCGGAGGAAAATCTATAACTGGTGTCGTGTGGCCTCCGGTATCGGTAATGCGGTGTCTTTGGTTCGGAGCGGTAAAATAACCGTCTCAGGGGGAACCGGAGCACTCGCAGTAGGTTTTGGTGTGGAGTCGGTGGAAGACGCCGGCCGAGGATGTCGGTCCCGGTCTTTTCGTTTCTTAGGAGTCTGCAATGTCGGAAGTTCCGACTGCATTGTATAAGCAAGTTTATCGCCGAAAAAGTCTTCAGCGAACTCCGCCCGGCGCCCAAGTGTGCGCTTATTGAAGCGAGCACAGGCGGCACAGGCCGAGACGTCGTGGTCTGGGCCAAGGCAAGGAAGACAGTAGGAGTGGAAATCCTTATGAGGTATTTGTTTACCACAAGACAGACAATTGTTAACTTTTTCAGTAATTTCTGACATCGGCTGAGGCAAGAAAAGGTCCCCAATGAGGTACTTAGCTTTTTTGATGACTTCGGAATCGAAGAATACAGGAGCGGACCGACCGGCACTTGCGAACTGCTTCTGCTTCGGGCACCGCGCGGCAAGAAAGACTGGAGAAAATGGCGTCGGCTGATGCTTATGTACTCCAGCCGCTCTGACGTCGGAGAGAAATGCGACATCAGCCGACGTCGGACCCAGACTTTGGAATCCGGCCAACCAAGGGCTGCCTGAGGCAGGACGACCCATATGTTATGACTGCAGTTGCATTCTTGAAGGACATCTGCTTCGGGCACCACACGGCAAGAAAGACTGAAGAAAATGGCGTCAGCTGCATCTTTTATACCCCTGACGACCTGACGTCAGGGAAGAGGCGACAGCAACCGACGCAAGACCCAAGACTTTGTAATTGAGGCCGACTGAGGGCAACTTGCCAGCAGGATAACCCAAATGTAATAACTGCAACAGTGAAACACGAAGAATATCAGCGTTGACACCCAAGAACGAAATCCAAGCTATAAACCACTCTGCTCTTCCTGTCCTAACTTACAGTTTTGGAGTGACAGACGGGCCCCAAAACGTGTTGAATAGATTAGATAGGAAAAGGATTCTTCATGTTCACCAAATGATTTATAAATATCAGTGAATGCCAAGTGTATACCATTCCAAAGGAGGGATGGCCATCCTTGAAACTTGTAGATCTGCAATCTTGGGACTCCACACATCTGCTAACCTCACAAAACCCAAATGTACTGAAAGTTTTGACACAAGAAGAATAAACCCAAGATGACTTCTCTGCTTGCTTACTCTAGCAGAAGCAGGTCGGTGCCAAGCAAGAATGGAAATCAAACCAGAAGTACATAAAAATCAAGCAGAAACAGAATGTGCCACAACACAAAAGAATACAAGATGAAGGACCAGACGAGAATGCAAGAAATGTGGAAAATGCATAAATATAGTTGCAAGTATAGAAAACATCCGGAAGAACCTTGTATTGATCAGGAAAGTACAATTGCGTACACTTGACATAAATGTAGATGTTAGAGTGTATTCACTGCTGCAGTCATCACATTTTGGGATATCTGCCTGCAGGTAGCACTCAGCCAGCCTGAATACCAGAGTCTGGGATTCCTGCCTCGGATGCTCTCTTCTTCCATGATGTCAGGTGTATAAAACATGCAGCCAACTCCATCACATCAGTTTTTCTTGCCCCAGATGTCAGGTGCCCCCACAAAGGGAATCAATTAGATGTTATGGTACACCTCCATCAAAAAGCAAATACACCAGAAAGATTAAATACACCAACAAGAATGAAAGGTAGAGTCAAGAGAAGTCAGGGGGCTGAAGGGAGGGTAACCAGGACTGCAACAGTGAATACACTCGAACATCTAAATTTATGATGTGTACACAACTGTACTAGGCGCTTCGTGTTTCACTGTTGCAGTCATCACATTTGGGTTGATTCCCAAAGCAAAGGAAGGGGAGGAGGAAGTTAGAGAGCATAACGGCAAGCTATTAAGCCCTGCAAGACTGCAGTGACAAAACCATCTCTGGATTTAGAAAAAATAGGCATGTGGTAATGCTTGATGAAGGCATGTACGGAGCTCCAGTAGCAGCTTCTAGGATGTCCCTGGAAGGGACTCCTCTGAGAAAGGCTTTAGAGGTACATGCAGCCCTGGTGGACTGTGATCTTATCCCCTGTGGGGTAGGTTTTCCATGGTGCTTGTAGCAAAAATGAATGCAATGGGCTATCCATTTAGAAATGGTTTGCTTTGAAATGGTCTTCCCCTCTGCCCTGCAGCAAAGTCAACTAGCAGCTGTTCAGAATTTCTGAGAGGTTTAGTCCTGTCCAAATAAAATCTATGTGGTCTGTGCACGTCCAAAGAGTGCAGTATTCATTATCCTTTGTTTTGTGTATTAGGGAAAAGTAGGCAAATTAATGGACTGATTTAGGGCCACACTAGACACCACCTAGGGCATAAAGGAAGGACTGTTCCTGAGGGAAATCCTGTCTGCATGGAAGATAATGAAGGGCTCCACTGCCATGAGTGCCTGTAATTCAGACACTTCTTGCTGAAGTGATGGCTAGAAGGAAGGCTGTTTTCCAAGAAAGGAATTTCAACTCTGCAGATGCAGCTGGCACAAATGGAGGGAGAGAGTGAGCTTTTCCAATACAAAGTTAAGGTCTCAGGCTGGAGCAGGAGCTCTCCTGGGGGGGGGGGGGGGTCTTAAATTTTTGGACCCTCTGAGGAATTGTTTTAGCAGGGCATGAGAAGAAGGGTGGCTCAGGATTACAATGAGCTAAAATGGCAGAGGCATGAATTTTAATTGACGAGAAGGATAGGCCCTTGTGGAGCATTTCTGTCAAGTACTGAAGAATATGAGGTAAGCTGGGCACCGCTGTGCCCATCCCCTGTGTCTGGCTCCAGGAACAGTATCTTTTCCACTTATCAGCATAGTATTTTCTAGTACTAAGAGACTCCTTGCCTCCAGAATGACATCTAGCACCTGCTTACTTGAGGGATGCTATTGGAGAGCTCAAGGAATTAGCCAGGCTGCAAGGTTCAGGGTTTGAAGCTGAGTGTGCAGAATCTGGCCCACCTGCTGGGAGAGCAGGGAAGGGGTCTGAGGCAGGTGTCATGGTTCCAGCAGTGTCATACTGCGCAAGAGGGGGTACTAGTGCTGCCATGGCAAGTCTGGTGCAATAAGTATTGTCCTTGGCTTGTCCTGTTTGATCTTTAGCAAAACCTTCGAGAGGAGAGGCAGAGGGGAAAGCATAAACCAAGAGGCTTTCCCAGGTAAAGGGCAGGGCATCCACTTTCCAAGCTTGACTGTGGGAAGTCCTTGTGCAGAATTTGTTCAATTGGTAGTTCTGAGGGGAGGCAAGCATGTCCATCTCTGGAGTCGCCCATTTGTTCAAGAGGATGAATAATTTTGGTTCCAGTTTCCATTCGTGTGGGTCCATGAGATTTCTGCTTAGGTAGTCTGCTAGTGAATATAGCTTGCCTGGCAGGAACTGAGCTTGTAGGTGCACTTGGTAGCTCAAGGCCGTGTTCAACAGAGCCATGGCAAGTCTGCAGAGTACGAGTGGGTTCCCCCCCTGCTTATGTACCACAACTGGGGTGTTGTCCGTCTTTACCAATAACTGTCCTGGAAGAATGTTGTTTTTGAAGGCTGTCAGGGAATTCTGTAAAGCTAACATTTCTTTTTGGTTGATATGCAGGTGCATCTGTCTCGGGTTCCATTTGCCCTCAATGCACTGCCCTACCAAGTGAACCCCCCATGCATAGTCTGGTGTGTCTGTTAAGGTTTGTGCTGCAGGGGGTAGAGTAAAAGGGAGCCCCCCTTTTGTGGCAGCAGGCCTCTGCCCACCAAAGGAACTCTGTCTTTACACAAGGAATGATAGAAATCATTGACTTCAGGTCCTGAGAATTTTGACACCATAGGCTTTTTAGATACCGCTTTACTTTCCTCATATGCAGTCTTGCATATGGAATTTGTAGAATGCAGGAGGCCATGAACCCCAGGGCTTGCAGAATTTTCCTTGCAGATAACTGGGTCTTTGTAGCCAGTAGTTTGAAGTAGGTTGTCAAATAAACTTGTTTCTCTGGAGTGAAAAAGCCATCTGGGAAGTTATGTTCAAGCTTGCTTCCAGGAATACAACCTGCTGGCAGGGTACTGGGTGAGATTTCTTTTCATTTGTGGTGTACCCCAGTGAGGTTAGAAGTTTCTTTAAGAATGCCATATATTTTAATAGAAAGTCCTGGTTTTCTGCCTGACTCAGACAATCGTCCAAGTATGGGTATATCTGAATGTTTCTCAGCCTGCAAAATGCAATGGCTGGAGCTGGACACTTAGTGAATACCCTGGGTGCAGTAGATAAGCCAAAGGGAAGTGCAGAGAACTGATACTGCATGGAACCTGCCCTGAAGCGTAGGTATTAGCTTTCCACAGGTAAGACAATTGTTAACTTTCACTGACATCAGTTAGAGCAAGAAAAAATGAGGTGTGGTTCTGTGTTGTAATGAGTTGAAATGGCTGAGGCATGAATTTTGGAGGAAAAAGAAAGGCACTTGTGAAGCATCTCAGTTAAGTATTGAAGAATCTGAAGTAAGTTGGGTGCTGCTGTGCCCATCCCCGGAGTTTGGTCCCAAGCACAGAATCTTTTCCATTTTTCAGCATAAGATTTTCTAGTACTAGGCCTCCTTGCCTCCAAAATGACATCCAACACTTGTTTACAGAGGGATGGTAATGGAGAGATTAGGTAATTAGCCAGGCTGCCAGGTTCAGGGTTTGAAGTTGAGGGTGCAGAATCTGGCTCTCCTGCTGTGAAAGCAGGGTAGGGGTCTGAGACAGGTGCCATGGAGCAAGCAGTGGCACACTGCGCAAGAGAGAGTACCAATGTTGGCGTAACCAGTCTGGTGCAATCAGTATCGTCCTTGGTTTGTCCTGTTTGATCTTTAGTAGTACTTTAGAGAGAGGCAAAGGGGGAAGGCATAAACTGATAGATTTTTCCAGCTGAAGGACAGAGCAGCCACTTTCCAAATTTTTTTGTGGGGAGTCCTTGTGCAGAATTCATCCAGTTGGTAGTTCGGGGGGGGGGCAAACAGGTCTATATCGGGGCTCCCCCATTTGTTTATCAAAATGTTGAAAGTCTTTAGTTCCAGTTTCCACTCGTGTGGGTCAATGAGATTTCTGTTTAGTTAATCTGCCAGTGTATTTAGTTTTCTTGGCAGGAACTGAGCCTGTAGATGTACTTGGTAGCTCAGGGCTGTGTTCCACAGAGCCATGGCTAGTCTGCAGAGGGGGGTAAGAATGGGTACCCCCCCCCCTAGTTTATGTACTACATAACAGTGGTGTTTGTCCATCTTTACCACAATGTGATCCTTGAAGGCTGTCAGAGCGTTCTGTACAGCTAACATTTCTTTTTGACTGATATGCAGGTGCATTTGTCTTGGGTTCCATTTGCCCTGAATGCACTTCCCTGCCAGTTGAGCCCCCCATGCATAGTCTGATGAGTGTTAGGGTTTGGGCAGCAGGGGGTAGAGTGAATGCTAGTCCCTTGTTTTGGTGGCAGGCCTCTACCTGTAGGCATGGTAAGATAGGAATCACTGCTTCTAGATCCTGAAAACGTCGACAACACAGGCTTTTTAGATACCACTGTAGTGTCCTCATATGCAGTTTTGCATATGGAGTTAACAGAATGCAGGAGGCCATGAACCCCAAGGCTTGCAGTATTTGCCTTGCAGATAAGCAGGGTCTTTGTGGCCACTAGTTTGAAGTAAGCTGTCAAATTGAGTTTGTTTCTCTGGCATGAGAAGACCATTTGGGAAGTTGTGTTCAAGCTTGCTCCCAGGAATATAATTTGTTGACAGGTTAACAGATGTGATCAATTTTTGTTTATGGTGTACCCAAGACAAGTTAACACCTTTTGTACAAATGCCAGATAATTCAAAAGTATGTCCCGGCTTTCTTCCTGAATTAGACAATCATCCAGGTATGGGTATATTTGAATATTTGTTTGCCTGCAAAATGCAAAGAATGGAGATAGGCACTTTGTGAATACCCTGGGTGCAGTAGACAAGCCAAAGGGCAGTGCAGAGAACTGACCATGCATGTAGCCTGCTTTGAAGCATAGGTATCCTCTGCAAGATTCCCAGATTGTGATGTGCAGGGTAAGGCTTCCTTTAAATCCAGTGTTGTCAACCAGGCATCTTTGCCTAGCATAGGAAGCAACTGGCGAGTTAGCATCTTGAATTTTGGAATCATCAAAAAGGTGTTTAAGATAGAAAGGTCAAGAATAGGAAGCCATGAATTGTCTTTTCTGGGCATCAGGAAAAGTCTCGAGTAGAAACCTTGTCCCTTTCCTCTTCTGGCACAGTCTGAATAGCTTTTATGCTTGAGAGAGTACTTGCTTTTGAGCCTCTGCCCACTGATTTGGGGGTAGATCTGGCCAAGCGTTTGGGGTTGGTAACGTGTGGAAGTGAAATCTGTATCCTTGGAAATTATACTTGAAACCCATTTGTCCTGGGTAATGAGTTCCCAGTTTTTGGCCTGCAGAGCAACCCCCCCCCCCCCCAAAGGAGCAGTCAGTTGAGAAGTGCTTGGAAGTTTTAAAGTTGTCATTGAGACAGCTTACCATAGTGAGGGGTCTTACTACTCCCTGATTTGGAAATGGGAGCCCCCCCCCCCCCCACTACTTAGTCCTGTGCATACCCTGGGTCTGAAGGCTGGGTGTTCTGGTTCTGGGTTTGGGCTGAGAAGGCCTGGAAGAGGCAGGAAAGAACCAATTCTTAGAGGGCCAATGCCTACTAAATCTTCAAGGCTGTACTTGTAGGAAATCAAACAGTTTACATAGATTTAGTTTTTTCCTCCATCTTTTTAAGAACTTCTTCTTTGTTACCAAAAAAGTGGTCCTGATTTAAAAAGAGCATCCAGCAATTTAGCTTTAACATGGTCTGGCAAAGATTGCTCCTTAAGCCAAGCATGCCTTCTAAGTACAGACCCAGTGACAGCAGCCCTGCAAGATGCCTCTAGTGAATCAAAACCACATTGCAAAGTACGTTTTCCAACCTGTTCAGCAGAATGCATTAAATCCTGTAAATCCTTATTTTCAGCACAGTCAGGAATCTACATAATTTTCTGTTTAAGCAATCCAATATGTTGCTGACACTAACGTATGAAACTGACAGTTTAAGGCCCTAATGGCCAAGGTTGCAGAATTGTATACCTTCTTACCCAATCTATTCAGCGCCCTGGAGTCTATATCAAAAGGGGTAGGATTTTTGGCAGTAGTAGCCTTAATGCCCTTGGGTCCCTGTGAAATGGTCTCAGGATCCACAGTATGAGTTTTAAAAAGGAACTTGAGATAGTCAGAAACCCTGTAATATCTATCAGGTTTTCTGGAAGCAGGAGGTAACGAGTCCGGGGCCAAGCTAGATTCCGAAAAGGCATCATCAACTATGTCTAGTACAGCAGGGATAGCAAAGGCCTGTGTTGAGGCAGGAGTAAGAAATCCATAAGCCTCTTTTTAGAATCAGAGTAATCCTGGCTTTTCCTAGCAAAAATGCTCCCCATGAGTATGCAAGGTTTCACCAAAAGAGAAATCCCGTGGGGGGGGGGGGCAGAGGGAATAGAGTCCTCTGCATCAGAATCCTCATAGGTAGATTAGGGTAAATCCTAGTCATCAGAGGAAACAGCAAATTCAAAATCCTGGTCAGAAGTATCATAAGCAAATTCAGTCCTAGGTCTCTTAGAAGGGGAAGGTTGGCTTTCCCTGATTAAAGTAATAAGGTCTTCAGGCATTCTTATCTGTATTTTAGGCATAAAAGCCTCACCATGCGGTCTGGGCATCTGTTTTCTAGGAATGGTTAGAGTTTTAGGCCTTGAAGATGGTGTCGGTTTAATATGCAAGTCAGCAGGCCGGAATACACCCTCAGAAGCCGGTGCCTGCACAACGGCTCCAGACCCATCCAAGGTAGAGACATCCGCAGGTCCCACAGTTGAAGAATCTCGCAGCATACCGGACTCCAAATGGGTCTCAGTAGTGGCCTGCAAATATGAATTAGAGGGCATCAGGGGCTGCAAAAGCACCTGACTACCGGCAAACTGGCGAATGGCTTAGGAGAAGCATCGGCGGCAGCTTTGGACCTAGGCGGCCTGTCTTTACCTTTGCATCTTTTCGGAATGTCTTGGAAGACATATCTGGATAATTGAACAGAGTACCAAAATATTAAGAATAAAATAAACCGACTGATAGTTTGTTGCTTAAATAAGGCACAAAACCGACAGTAAGGTTCGTCGTGGTCAGGGCCTAGGGCAAGGAATACAGTACAAATGAAAATCTTTGAGGCATTTGCTTTCCACAAGAAATACAATTATTTACTTTTACTGACCTTGGTTTAGAGCAAGAAAAAGTTTCCCCAATGGGGTACTTGGCTTTAGTTGAAGACACTGGTTCTGAAACTCAAACGAAAATTTCAGTAGTCAGCCGACCGGCACTTGTGAACTGCTTCTGTTTCGGGCACCACACAGCACGAAAGATTGATGTAATGGCATCGGTTACATGCTTTATACCTCGACTACCCAACGTCACAGAAGATGAGACAGCAACCAACGCAGGACCCAAGACTTTGATAATCAGGCCGACTAAGGCGATAACCCAAATGTGATGATTGCAACATTGAAACACAAAGAACATTTGGTCTTATAAAAAAAAAAAACTACAAATCGTATTTAGATATGTTACCAATACATATAATCCCATACAAATTGCAGTAGTTATTATTGGGCACATTGCGGGTACTGCGAGGAGCACTTTTGGCTGACAAATATTGAAGCAATACTAATTTCTTGGACTTCAATCGTACTTGGACTTAAGAATGGGGTCCATTACTGTCATGGTATTAGAAACCAAAAAGATTTGGAGAAATTCAAGTGGAGAGAGATTTCAGAGAAATATCTATGAAGATCCTGTGGAACATAAAGATGCTAAATAGACACAAGTAAAAGGAAGAATAAGTTCAAAGGTAAAGGATATGAAATGGGATGAACTAACAGCTAGAGAGATTAGAATAGAAGTTATGAAAAGCCTCCAACTGGAAAACCCCAGGTCCATATGCAGTACCCAACTTCTAGCTAAAAAGTATTAACATCTTTGCATGAAGATTTAGCCATGATTAAGTATTTATATGCGTACCCTGAACAGACATTAACCTGGTTAACAGGAAAAACAATACTTCTACTTGAGTGAACCTGCAGGTTATCCAAAAAAATTATACACCAATATTTTGCCTTCTGGTGACGTATAAACTACACACTGGTTAGTGATGCCAACTGAGTTTAATTATTTAGAAAAAAATTCAATCAGGTGACAGAAAAAAAGGGTAATAAAAGAAAGTCATATGGAACAAAGCATCAACTGTTGCTAAATAAAGTCATAATGGAGAACTGTAGAAAGAGAAAGGGAAAGAAACTAAGGCATGGATTGACTACAAAAAAGCATTTGATAGTATCCCACATTCATGGATAAAAACAAACAGTGATTAAAAAACGTACAAGATACACCTTACACTGATGGACTACATTAGTGACCAAGAAACAGTTGCAGAGCAGTTTGCAATTAAGCCACGATAAAGGACAAATTATTATTCCAAAGATAAAAGTTCAAAGGGGAATATTCCAGGGTGACTTCCTGTCACCACTGCTATTCTGTTTTGCTCTTAACCCATTAAGCTATCTACTTAACAGATTAGGCCATGGCTATAATTTGGCTCCTAGAAGTGTAAATACCCCTCATCTTTTCTCTGTTGATGATTTAAAACTGTATAGCTCATTAGATGAGGAACTGAAAGCAAAATTGCTAGTCAAAAATCTTTCAGATAATTGAAGAATATAATTTGGACTTGATAAATGTGTAAAAGCAACCTTTAAGGCAGGAAAACTGCAGCACCACAAAACAAAAAGTTATGTCTTACCATAACGTTCTGTGTTAATCATTCATTCATCACTGAAGGGTTCGGTTCAGAGCCCTCGGAACAGAGTCGGCCTATTACCATGCTCGCTCCAGTCAAAAACACGAGTTAAGCGTCTGCACTCACAATGCCCCTCTCTCTGTTACCTCAGAGTTTTGCCCATGATAAACCAGAAAAGCAGAGGCCCCTTCTGTGCAAATGCCCTAAGACACCACTTGGAACCAAAGTATCCCCCAGGAGCCTTTGGAGGGGGAAGGAGGGTGGGAAGTGATGAATGAAAGATCAACAACACAGATGGAACATTATGGCAATACAACTTCTTTATCTGATGTTGTTAACCTTATTTCCATTTATTACTGATGGGACAAAATCCCAAGCTATCTTGAGACACATAGGCGGGCCCTTATGGAAAAATGTTCCTGAGTACCACTGAGCCGAAGGCAGCCCTCCCTCTAGAGACCACATCCAATTTGTAATGATCGATTAAAGTGTGGGGTATAGCCCAAGAGGCTGCTGCGCAAATGTCATCCATTGAAGCCCTGGAGTGGAAAGCTACAGATGTCACCATAGATCTAGTGAAATGGGCTTTAACCAGTGGCATAGGTTCTTTTGTAGAAGAGCAAGAGAAGCATATGCAGTCCCTTAGCCATTTTGATTACGAAAACCTTGGATACACAAGTTCCCATTCTAGGTCCAGAAAAAAATGAAAAGCTGGTCACACTTGCACACAAGAGTCTCGGTTGTCTGTGTATATCCAAGGAACATAGGCAGTACACTCCTTTATTAGAAAAATTCTGAAAGAACACTGGTAAGCCAATGGACTGATTGATGGAGAAGTCAACAACAACCTTGGGGAGGAATGATGGATTATTCCAGAGTGATGCTCTGTCCTTGTGAAAGACAAAATAAGGCCTTTTGATGCATAATCCCTGCAGCTCCGAAACCCGCCTGACTGACGTAATGACTACCAAAAACAAGGATTTCCAAGACAAGAATTTCAGGTCACACTTCACTGTGGGTTCAAACTGCAGAACTAACGTGAGGTACCATGCCTCTATAGGCTATCTGACTGGGGGCCTGATGTGTGAAACTCCTTTGAGACAAGTTTTAACAAACGTAGAGATATGAGGCATACCATCCCAGCCCATTACGGTAATTCGAAACTGCAGCCAGATGTACTTGTATGGTAGAGGCTGCAGCACCTTCTTCAAAAAACTTAAAAAGTATTGCAAAACCACTGTGACTGGGGCCGAATACAGGTCTAGCATGTTATCCTTTGACCAGATAGAGAACCTTTTCCATTTGTCTTGATACAGTCTTCTGGTGGATGGTTTCTGAGGTGCAAGGATAACATCCTCAACAGGTGAAAAGAGATAAGCCATGTGAACGGAAGTGGAGAAACCAAGCTGTCAGACTAGACAAATTTGGGGTGGTCAACGCTTGGAGGTAAGCAATCAGGTCTGGAAAAGGGTCCAGAATCCACAGCGGGTATACCAGATGAGGCCGAAGGAAGGGAACAAAACGTGTCAAAGCCAAAAAGGGGCTATGAGGATCACTTTTCATTTCAACAGATGAGCTTTCTTTAAGAATTGTGGAATCAGAGGAATGGGGGGGAATAAGCATAAAGAAGTTCGTGGGCCAATCGTGAATAAGAGTGTCCCTCAGGGACTCCCTCTTTGGGAGGAATAGGGCAAAACAGCTGCTGCACTTGTTCGATGGAGAGGCGAAAAGGTCACAGCATGGCACGCCTCAGCAGCTGAAAATTTCTGCCGCCACATCAGGATTGCAGGACCACTAGTGGGGCAGGAGAATACATCTGCTCAACTTGTCTGCAATCATGCTGGAGCTCCCCGGGACATGCAATGCTATCAGAAAGCGGTTGGAAGCTATCGCCCACTGCCAAATCCTCATGGCCTCTCGACACAAAGGGTAGGATTTGATTCCTCCTTCTTGTTGAAATACCAGACTACTGACATGTTGTCCGTCTGAATTACAATTGTCCCACAAGGAAGAACCGGATGGAATGCCTGCAACGCTAACAGCACTGCTCTCAGTTCTAGAATGCTGAAATGCAGGTTGGCCTCCAAAGTGGACCATGTGCCTTGGAAGTCTTTCCCTAGAAATAGCCCCCCCCCCCCAGCTCATCAGGAAAGCATCCGTGGTCACAATGGCATTGAGCTGAGGGGAGTGGTACGGACAGCTCCAATGTTCCGTGTCTGGCCTCATACACCAAAGAAGGTCCTACTTGCAGGAGTTGGTTATCTGGACCTGGGAATGAAGAGGGTGACGATTTGGGAACCACTGACAAAAAAGAAGCCATTGGAAAATTCACATGTGCAGCTTGGCAAGAGGCACTATCAGGATTGAAGCTGCCATGGATCCTAGCGCCTGAAGAACCTCTCTCACTAAGACTTTGTTCTGACAGAGTATCTCCTAAACTTAAAGCCTCAATTTCTGGAGTCTGTGCGAGACACCAGACAGGACAGGGCGGCAAAGACTGCTCCGATGTATTTTATCTGCTGGGTAGAGACCAGGTTCGGCTTCTCCCAGTGCACAGTTATCCCCAAAATCTCCGCCAGAGAAAGTGCGTTTTGTAAGACTTATCAGAAGACACTTGGTGGGGGCAGTGAGGAGCCAATCGTCCAAATATGGAAACACCTAGAATCCTTGCTGTCTCAAGTGAGCTGTAACCAATGCCATGCACTTTGTGAACATTCTGGCCAGAAGCAAAGCAGACTCCTGGAACGCTTGTCCATTTTGATGTGGTAATATGCATCCCCGAGATCAAGCACATCCAATCACCCTCCCTCAGAAATGGGAGCATGGCCTGAACAGTGACCATCTGGATTTTGGATTTGGTGACAGACTTGTTCAAGCTGCTGAGATCCAGAATGGGTCTCCCGTCCCTTGACTGTTTTGGCACCAAAAAGAATCTTGAGTAAAATTCAGATCCGCATTGGTCTGGTGGGACTGGTTGGATGACTTTTTGGCATAGCTTTTCTATTTCTGAAGCGGCCTCTTCCCTCTGACTAGGTGGAATGCCAGGAAGTTATGTTGGAAGTTTTGGATAAGAAAGGGAATGGTGTAACCTCTGGTAATTACACTCTGCACCCAATGATCAGTGTTAATTTATTTATTTATTTATTTATTTATTTATTTAACATTTGTTGACCGGGAATGTCCAACTAGGTTCCACAGAGCCTGTTTTCAGCGGAGACCCGGAGAGAAATACTCCAGATGCATGTCTTTGGAATAATAGTTAATAGTGCCAGGCAGTTTGGTGCAGAGAGAAATGACCCCCAAAAGCTTCCAGAGGTAA